>NC_084581.2:5757500-5925000 GCF_033978685.3 Nerophis lumbriciformis
TAAGTGCAGATTCGGTTGTGCAAAACGAGGGTTTTAAACACATGCTGAACGTGCTTGAACCACGTTACGACATCCCGTCGCGCACCCACTTCAGCAATAAGATTGTGCCAGATCTTTATGAGCAGGAGAAGAAAAAAGTTGTGGATGAACTATCCCGAGCATCAGCTGTTGCGCTCATGACAGACGGGTGGACGTCCAGCGGAACTATAAGCGCTCACTTCATCACAGCAGACTGGGAGATGAGAAGACACGCCCCCTCTACGAGAGTCACCTTGCGCAGGTACTGACACAAGCAGTGGAGGAATGGAAGATAAAGATATCCCAGTCACACGTGATAATGCCAAAAATCAAATAATTACAGAGAATGAGGCAGGACTGGGACCACAGATAGGTGCTTTGCACATGTAGTGAATTTGGCATCACAGAAGGGAATCTCAGTCAATAGGATGGAGCGCCTCTTTGGGAGGATCAGGAAGGTTTCTTACTTCCACCCAAGCACAACAGCTGCTCATGTGCTTAAGACAAAGCAAGAAATGCTAAAGCTGCCTGCTCATACATGATGTCCCAACGAGGTGGAACTCCACTTATTAGAGATGCGCGGTTTGCGGGCACAACCGCGGAGTCCGCGGATTATCCGCGAATCGGGCGGATGAAATTTTAAAAAATTAGATTTTATCAGCGGGTCGGGTCGGGCGATTGAAATTTAAAAAAATTAGATTTTAAATAGATTCAGGCGGGTGGCAGTTAAACCAATTCGGAAATATATATACATAGTTAAATGTTGTTACCCACATACGAAAAACGAGCAGGCACCTGCTGCATATGCCACAACAGAAGAAAAAAAAAAAAGAGATGGACACTTTTACGGAGCGGAGAAGGCCCCCGACACCTCGCCGGGGTCCGGGACCGAGGCTCCTTCCCCCGAGAGGGCCCCACCGGGAGCCGTAGCTGAGGCGATCCGCGAGAAGGGCCCGACGCACGTCCAGGGTCACCACCGCGCCCACCGCACCGACACCCCGCCTCGTCCGCCTTCGCCGCGGCCGGCGTCACGCGCAGCAGGTAAGCAGCTTACCTGCCCGCCACCCCCGTGGCCGGGGGCTCGTAACAGGGGTCACTTCGCGCGCTCCGCCCGCGCAGCTTACCTGCCCGCCACCCCTGTTGCCGGGGGCGCGTAACAGGGGTCACTCCGCGCGCAGTGCGCTCACGAAAGGGGTGGGGCTCACCCTGGTTGATATAGACAGCAGCTAGGACGGTGGCCATGGAAGTTGGAACCCGCTAAGGAGTGTGTAACAACCCACCTGCCGAATCAACTAGCCCTGAAAATGGATGGCGCTGGAGCGTCGGGCCCATATACCCGGCCGTCGCCGGCAGCGAGACGCGCTTGGAGGTGCGCTCAGCGCGGCTCCCATATAATTGCGCACTGGTGTGCGTCTGGGTCGTGACAGCGTGGCACGCGAATGCTGCATTGGATCAGTCTCTTTTCTTTAACAGGCAAAAGCTTTATAACCTCACTAATGCCTTGCATCGTCTATATTAGATATATAACAACGGGCGGATGGCGGGCGGATGCGGTTCTGATCAAATGTTAGATCGGGTGGATTGCGGATGGTTGACGACTTTCTGATGCGGTTGCGGATGAAATAATTGCCTATTCGCGCATCTCTACCACTTATGATATGTTGGAGCAGCAGGCAGCTATATACTCTGCATTGACCCACAACACCCTGAAGACAAATGTCACCCTGTCTGATGATGATGTGAGAGTGGCAGGTGAGGTCCTCCAGGTGCTTAAACCCCTCAAAAGTGTTCCATCTCTACTGAGCACTGAAACTTCACCATCTGTGTCAATGATCCTGCCACTGAAAACAAGTATTCTACAATCCATGGCTCCAAGTGTGGAAGACAGCAGCATCACTCCAGATGTCAGGCTTTATGTTTCAAGGAAGATGATGTGCCTTCTTATGTTGCACTTTAACTTGTTTTTTATTCATGGTCATTGGTCCAAGTTTAAAGAAAGGAGGAATGCCTTTTTATGTTGCACTGTTTTTCATTAATTATGTTAAAAGGAAAATAAAAATGTATGTCAAGTTGATCAACAGATTGTATTATTCTCCAGTGCAATAACAGTACTGAAATGAAGGCAAAAAGGGCATTAATGGGAGCTTTAAAAAAAGAAGAAGAAAAAAAGAAGTAACTAAATAGTTACTTTTCACAGTAACGCATTACTTTTTGGTGTAAGTAACTGAGTTAGTAACTGAGTTACTTTTGAAATAAAGTAACTAGTAACTGTAACTAGTTACTGGTTTTCAGTAACTAACCCAACACTGATCGTAACTAGCCTGAACTTGAGCATATAGGCCTGGCCTACTGTGTTCTATACATATAAAGTGCTGTAAATTAAACAAAGCCTGTCTGGGGACACCTTTACTGAAAGAGGACAATTCTTCAATGAAATGTAAGTATATAAAGTGCTGTAAATGTAACGATTGGGGACACTTGTGTATACACGTGTAGTGTAGTAACATGTATACACACTTGTGTGTATACATGTACATGTTAAAGGCTGAATAGACTTATGCATATAATACAGTATATGCTCATCAAGTGCTGTAACAAAGCCTGCCCGGGGACACTTTAAGACTGTGGTTCTTAACCTTGTTGGAGGTACCGAACCCCATTAGTTTCATATGTACATTCACCGAACCCTTCTTTAGTGAAAAATAAAATGTTTTTTTTTTTTCAAATTCAAGACAAAGTTATATGTTTTTGGTAACACTTTAGTATGGGGAACATATTCTAAGTAACAAAGACTTAATTTAGAGTTATTTGGTTATGGTTAGGGTTAGAATGTTAAGGCCAGGGTTAGAGGGTTAGGGTTATAATAAAGCCATGACGAATAAGGCATTAATAAGTATTTAATAATGACTAGTTAAGAGCCAATATGTTACTAATTTGCATGTTAATAGGCAACTAATTAATGGTGAATATGTTCCCCATACTAAAGTGTTACCATGTTTTTTTACTGGTGCACAAAATGAACCGTGCGTGAACATCACCTTGTTCAAACAACAAAACTAACACATTTCATGAAATCACAACAAATTACACACCTGCAAATCAGTGTGACTTCTGCTGTTGCCGTATTCGTAATATGCCGATAGGGAGACATGTTTATTTACACGATGGGTCGGGTGTGTTTTGACCTCCGCCGAACCCCTGAGGCCGACTCACCGAACCCAGGTTAAGAACCACTGCTTTAAGAGAACTATAGTCAAATGAAAACTTTTTTTGTGTGAACCCAAATGAAAAGATGAAGAGAAAAAAAGGAGAAAGTGCATATTTTTGGAGGTGTTTTCTCTTCTGAGTTTGAGGACACGGTGGAGTATCTGCTGTAGAATTTTTTTTAAACGCGCGGTGCACCCTCATGGTGCGGTCAGCAGCGTAACTAGGCAACCATCATGACAGACAGCGCAGAGGGGCGGGGCTGCGTGCAGGCAGACAGTCTTTACTGTCATGTCTTTTATTTTGTTCATTATTGTTGAATTCGGTGTTTACGTGTGTGTGTGTGTGTGTGTGTGTGTGTGTGTGTGTGTGTGTGTGTGTGTGTGTGTGTGTGTGTGTGTGTGTGTGTGTGTGTGTGTGTGTGTGTGTGTGTGTGTGTGTGTGTGTGTGTGTGTGTGTGTGTGTGTGTGTGTGTGTGTGTGTGTGACAGACGCATGGGACAAATAGGAAAATACGGAAGAAACTGCGTCCCGTATTGTTTCAATACGGGATGCAACATTTCAGTCCCAATTACAGGTCGATTCCGTATTTTACGGAGCGGGTGGCAATCCAATTCACATGCATCTTTTCTGACAATGCTAACGCTGCAGTGTGCATTCCAGGCCAGTAAGTGGTAATGTCACTTTGTTTATTAAAAGAACGACTTCCACTTTGAAGTTGGCAAACATTTACGGCTATTTTGCTAACCGCAACAGCAACACGTTTTGATGTTAAACACTTTTGTGTCAACATGACAAATGTTTAAGTTAGGTTAATTTAAGTTAAGTGTTGTGTTGTGTACCACACTAAAATAATATTTTAGAGTTTGCTCAAGTTCAACTCAGAGCTCCAAAGCTGTTACCGTGACAACTAACACCCCAGCAACAGAGGCCACACTGGCCTGTCTGTGGATCGTCGCCGTGGTTACGCCTGAGCATTTGTTTGAAAGACATTCATCATTCATTCAAACTCTTTTTTTTCTCCCCCTTCTGACACTTTCTTCTGCTTGTGGACATCAAGTTACGCCAAAACGTCTGCTTTTATTTCACATAAGCGGACTTTAAAAGAAACCGGGGATGAGGGGAGGGAGGGGGACGCACACAAAAGCGATGGAATGTTCCAAGCGGAGGCTGAAAAAGGAGAGCGGCTTTCAAACAAGAATAGGATGGAGGCGGGGGGGTCAAATGAGGTCAGTCAGTTTTTTTTTTCTTTCTGCAGAAAACCTTTTCATTTCCTGTTCCTGCTGACATTCAAGTGTTTAGCACGAGCATGGTAGCACCCATGACTCTCAAAAGAACAAAATCTGAACAAATGAAGAAAAGTCGTAACATCATCAAAACACTTACCAATGTCCAATCAGAATCAGAATCGTTTTTTTTTATTCAATTATTTATTATTTACAAATCAGCTCTCTGTAATGTCATCACCCACACAGCTCCCAAATGTTGTACAGGATTTCCCCTACATGTAATTGGTCGTGGCGCATTGGCCACACATTAAAATGAGGGTTGTTTTTTTTTACATAAACAAATTCAACATATTGTAGGTTTTGCCAAAGTCCCCATCCAAAACAAAGGCTCCTTCTGGATGTTGGATCTTGTCGATAGCATCATACTGTAGGAAGAGACCCAAGCTAAACTTCGCTTGGAGTGATATGTAAACTGTTAGAATTACAGCAGTGACCTCTCTGGGTAGGTAGAAGGGTCTGCCTACTACTGAAATGGCCTTTAAATCCAGACAAGAGTGTCTGTAAGTGGTTCTCAAACTTCTTTCACCTATAGCACCTCAGAAAATAATTTTCTCTCCAAGTACTACCAGCATACCAGAAAAGAGAAACTGGAAATTGTGATGTATCATGTTGTATGCATGCATGTTCGAAATAAACACAAACTCAACTCAAGAATGACTATAAATACAGTAGCGTAGTTATTAGCAAGTATATTTAATATTTTTGGCCACTGTAACATTGCACACAGTTTGAACAGTAACACCAAGTTTGAATACAGGAAAATAAAACACTGTACTTAAATAATGAATCAAATCAAATTAATTGCACATAAAATATTTTGATTCTTTGACATACCACTAGATGTAACCTGTGTACCACTAGCTTGAGAATAACTGGTATAGATGATTCTACAGTTCATGCTCTAGTGTGTCGATGCACAACCCCCCCAATCTTTTGTAATTTTTGTTTTTGTTTATAAACTCAGGAAATACGTCCCTGGACATAGGACTTTAAGTATGACCAACACTGCTCCTGTAACTAATTGATATATTATGTCACTAATAATGAACAATTATTTGTGGGGTGTTTTGCCTGTCATGATTGCTGAAGAAGCAGCTTTGTAAATAAAATGTGATTTATGTTGATTTTAAAGTGGTTTGTTAGATGAAGGGTTGCTCACAAGCAGTTTTTGTTGTTGTTGTTGTGTCACACATATGGAGTAGGAGGCTTGGTCCAGGTAGAGCATGGAGCACAGCTGGCTGACCTTACACTCAGCCCTGCACAGCAGCTGGTTGTTGTAGCTGACTATGAAGTGAGAATAGTAGGTGTCGAAGGTGGAGGTGGGCGGCAACCACAAGCTCAAAGCCAGCTGGAGCAGACTGGCGGGCCGCAGGTCCGTCACGCCAAAAGTGTCCGTCATGGTGTACTCCAGCTTCCAGTCAGCTCTTTGCTTGAGGTTGGCTTCAGTCAGGTTGAGATAATACTGCCAGATATCCTTCAACACAAACAAAACCTTTTCAGGCTTTTTTCTTCTCACAAACACACTTTTTGTCTGCTGATTTGCAGCACATTTTTTCTTCTTTCAAGATAGAGGAAACTTTTAGGGTTATTTCCAAAACACATATATTGGTTTATTTTTGGTCTCCTTGTAATTCACCTGCAAAGTGTGTGTGCGTGGTTAGTTGTCTTCTTTTCATCTTAAAAATGTATGTGTATGTATGCATTGAAACATTCTCAGCTGTTAAGAAAATATTCACTGGAAATAACTTTGCACTGTAAATTGTATTAATATTTTGTTTTATAGTGATACAGCTGACCATTTATTTGAATAACACACTTGGTCTGCCAGAGCATAAGAAGACAAGGCAGAAGCGATCACCGCTGCTAACTTAGTGACTTTGTTGCTATATTTAGCAGGTATGAACAACCGTCTAAATCAGACTTGGGCATTCTGCGGCCCGCGGGCCACATCCGGCCCTTTGTACGTCCCTGTCCGGCCCGCGTGAGGTCAATCATAAATTACAATATAAATTTAAAAAAGTATATATCTCGAGTGTGCAATACAACGGTGCTGCTTTTGTTTTGAAAAGCGTTATTTGTATTACTTCTGTGTGGACGTATGCTCGTGCGCGATTGTGAGTGAATGTGAAAAGCTGCAATCACAAATTACAAAATACATTTAAAAAAACATCTATGTCATGCGTACAATACAATTGTGCTGCTTTTATTTTTGAAAAGTGTTATTTATGGGTGTATGTCCGTGTGTAACCTGGGAGTGAAGGTGCACAGCGACAAGATGTCCGGTTATCCCCGAGACGCTAAAAAAAGAAAAGTTGATGACGAATGGCGTGTTTTCAACAAGACATGGACTGCCAAGTATTTCTTTACAGAAATTAAAGGTAAAGCTGTGTGCTTAATTTGTGGTACACATGTTGCTGTGTTTAAAGAATATAGTGTAACGACCTGCTGAAGTTGATGTTGTGTTCTTGGGTTGCGGAAATGAGGAGTGAGGATAGACGTGCGTGTGGAAGGAACGAGATAAGTTGAGCTGTGTTAGTATACGTTGCTCAATAAACGTTTAAAAAGAGCGTCAGACTTGGTGTGCACTTCTTCTGGACGCTACAATTGGTGTCAGAAGTAAAACTTTGCGCATACTGCCGCTGCTTGGGTGAGCATACTGTGCTGCTTGTGTGCTCAGCCTGCTACGTCATCGGGAGGTACGTGCCACGATGTTTCCTGGCGACTTTGTCAAGATTGAACGGGAGGGGGAGGACATTGAGTTGGGACTTAAGGTGCTGGCAGCGACTGCAGATGTCTGTGTGAATCCCGGACGTGAGGAGCTCGCCGCAAAGAAAAAGAGAGAGAGGCAGCGTCGACAGGTGCAGCGCACGCTGCTTGGCATGGGGGAATTCCGCCCTCAATGAAGACTCCCAGGTTTGATGGCAAGGTGAACT
Organism: Nerophis lumbriciformis; assembly: GCF_033978685.3. Lineage (NCBI taxonomy): Eukaryota > Metazoa > Chordata > Actinopteri > Syngnathiformes > Syngnathidae > Nerophis > Nerophis lumbriciformis. The sequence goes on from NC_084581.2 coordinate 5,764,944, forward strand.
GGGAGGCATTTCATCCCACTTCTGACACCAATTGTAGCATCCAGAAGAAGTGCACATCAAGTCTGACACTCTTTTTAAACTTTTATTGAGCAACCTATACTAACACAGCTCAACTTATCTCATTCTTTCCACACGCACGTTTATCCTCACTCCTCATTTCCGCAACAGCAACGCTTCCTCCTTCTTCGCCAATCACCTTACAGTCGTGATACGTTCACAACAAAGAGGATGCAGGATAAAGTGACAGAAATTGAAATTTTTGCATTGTATTATACATCAGGAAGTGTTGTGTAAGAAAGTGTTAAAAATAAAACCATCAAAAGCCATCTGCTTTTGTATAAAGATAAGTTAGGTTAAATTAAAATATTATTATTATTATTATTATTTCTCTTACGGTATATCAAAAATAATTTGAGCAAAATTTAATTGAAATATTGTCGGTGTGGCCCTCCAGCAGTGCTCGGGTTGCTCATGCGGCCCCCGGTAAAAATTAATTGCCCACCCCTGCTCTAAATTGATAGTGTCAAACTACGGATCTGCGGGGCCATTTGAAAAACAAAGTGCATCCAGCCCAAATGGCAAATTTCAGGAAATAAGAACTCCAACTTCAGCATGTTTACCTCTTTCCAAGGTTTCCCCTTAATGTTATTGATTGTGGCGGCCCGCTACGACAAGACCTTTTTAAAATGAAGGTTTTTTTTATGTGAAAACAAATTAAAGTAATATAGGGTAATGTAGCCTCCAAAAGAAGTCACACAAATTCTGTCACTCTTTTTTTTTTAATTTTATTTTATGCTGACCATCCCAATTCCAACATATATTCCCTCCTGTGCACACACGTCCGTCTCTGTGATTTCTTACAAGACACACTTCCTCATCCTCACCAAACTTTTGGTCACCGAAAAAAGACTAATCATTGAAACAGCACTGCTGACCCGGATGTTGTGATGACATAAGCAATGCGGTTGTCTGGAGCGGAGGCAGCATATCTGCGACGTAGACATACTTTAATATATCCGAGATATACCCCCAGACAGCGATCTATAAAATGTTAGTATGCCGCCCCGTCCTAAATACACAGACATGCACACACGCGCGCACACACATACAAATAATCAAAAATCACTATGCATATGCTAGTTATGTTAACAGTTATGATTTTGCTATAGTGTGCTTCTTACCAAAATTCCAAAATCGTCCGTGTCATATAAATACAAGCGCACCGCTGGGTTGTTGGAGTAAGGCCTGTAGACGTCTTTAAAGGGCGTCACAGCTGGAGACACAAAGACAGAATTCACCGGCTTACCTAAAACAAAAGAAAAACAAAACTTACCATGTCAACTTTAAATAAACCCTTGTCCGTTTCATGCAGATTTAGAAGCAGCAATCTAATCGGGCATGCCTCAAGGTACATCCTTAAGTCTCTTACTTTTCTTGATTTGTACCTTCTCACTGTAAGAAATCTTTATACAAAAATAGTAGCAGTGCTTATTCTGCGCACGTTTCAATTTCTCTGAAAAAATACATACACTTATTTGCCACTTTATTAGGTAATATTAGTTGTAGGATAACCTCTGCCTTTTTAGAATATACTTTTTTTTCTTCGAATGTAATAATCATTTTTGTAAAGGCAGTTTTGTGTGCAGCTGTACCTAATGAAGTGTTTTGGTACCTTTCTGGTCCAGAAGCACCATGATGCTGTCTCTGTGGGTGTGGCCATAGAATTGTCCAGCGATCACACTACTGTGCGCCCTGAAAATGTCGACCAGCCTCTCGTTGTCAGCTTTTCTGATGGCGGTGGTGTTCCTGGCGAAGGGCAAGAAGCCGATTGGGACGTGAGAGATGATGAAGACCTGCAGCAACGAGTCATGATCATCGCAGTCACACGCGCTATTAAAGATTCTAGAAAGTGCTAATGTTGGACCTTCTCCATTCGCTGTTCAGCTCTCTTCAGGGTGTCCTCCAACCACTCAAACTGTCCCGCTGGGTCGCTGATGTTGGCGGTGGCTTCATTAGGACCGTAGTAGAGAATGCTGTTCACGCTGACCACTCGCAGGCCAGGATAGACCAGCTGAGAGTAGAAGCCACCTGAGGGACGCAAACACTTTGAGACGCGCTAGGTAGGCTACATGCTAAGGTTTCACTGTGGTGTGCTACAGCATTGTTTACCTTCCCGAAGTGTTTGCAGCGCGTCTGTCTGCAGCCAAGGCTTCCACAAGCGGGCGGCCGCCTTGTAGATGTCGTTTGTGGAGGTTGGCATCTGATCCTGACATATTTGTTTTTTAAGTAAGGCAGCCGAACACAACCTCACTGCTTTGTGATTAGATGGCTTGGTACCTGCGGCCAGTAGTCGTGGTTTCCCACAGCTGGATAGACAGTGATGTTTGGGAAGTGCTGGCGGATGGTTTGCGTCATGTTGCTCATCACCTGGATGACCATCTCTGTGGAGAGTTCATCTACAGGAACGTGAGGCGGACTATCTCTGCAGGACAACACTTTGTATTAATGCTAACAAACACAGGAAGGAACAACTAAATAAATACTTGTACAGACTCAGGACTGAATATTTTAATTGCTTTAAAATTGGCTTATTGTCATTACTGACTTAAAACATTTGTAGAAATCGCTATTTTACATTAGATCGACATGTATAATTTAGCAATCGAATGTAATTTTCCATATGTACTTGTCAACATATTGTACGAGTAGTGTGTAAAAAGCTTGATCGTCGCGGGCAAAGAGGGTAAAATTTAGCGACGAGTCTGAATTGACAAATACATTGAAAAATTACACAGCGCTTTGATTTTATCATCATTAGAATATTATGAATTTGTATAGGGTGTACACCGCCTTCCTTTTAATTTGTAATAGGTGTGTTGCTGTGGTCAGGAAGTAGTATTTGCCATTAAGTTGAATGTTACGATCCTGTCTTTTGTTGAGTACTACAGCGTCTGTACTGTAAGTATTCTATTTATTACCCACCAGCTGTTTTGATTGTAATGTGCATCTTAGTTGTAGTTTTCATTGCCAAATTTGGAAGTGTTTAAAATCACCATGTACAATTGCTAATGCTAATTGTTAACATGTCCAATTACCATCAGCTGGGGCATTCTGAAAGGTGGAGCCTTACTTTTGAATGCTTTCCATCAGGCAAGCTGTCTTTGTTGGCATGGAAAAGTACAATATTACATAGAGGCATTACGCTACGAATATGCCTGTTTGCCAGCCAAGTGCTTGAGCCGGTGCCAATTCTGCAACCGGATGTTGCATTACACGATCTAGTGATGCATATGGTACCGTTTGGTTTTATGTGAATAGGTACCTGGTAGTATAACATTCGGTACCCATCCCTCTGTCATCAATACCAAAAAGTTATATATATATATATATATATACAATATATATATATATTAGGGATGTCCGATAATGGCTTTTTTGCCGATATTCCGATATTGTCAAACTCTTAATTATCGATACAGATATCAACTGATACCGATATATACAGTCGTGGAATTAACACATTATTATGCCTGATTTGGACAACCAGGTATGGTGAAGAGAAGGTCCTTTTAAAAAAAAATAAAAAAAAATAAAAAATTTAAAATAAGAAATAAATTAAAAACATTTTCTTGACTAAAAAAGATATTAAAACAATATAAAAACTGTTACATAGAAACTAGTAATTAAGGAAAATTAGTAAAATTAACTGTTAAAGGTTAGTACTATTAGTGGACCAGCAGCACGCACAATCATGTGTGCTTACGGACTGTATCCCTTGCAGACTGTATTGATCTATATTGATATATAATGTAGGAACCAGAATATTAATAACAGAAAGAAACAACCCATTTGTGTGAATTAGTGTAAATGGGGAAGGGAGGTTTTTTGGGTTGGTGCACTAATTGTAAGTGTATCTTGTGTTTTTTATGTTGATTTAATAAAAAATTTAAAAAAATTAAACGATACCGATAATTTCCGATAATACATTTTAAAGCATTTATCGGCCGATAATATCGGCAGGTTGATATTATCGTCGGACCTTTCTAATATATATATATATATATATATATATATATATATATATATATATATATATATATGTGTGTGTATATATACCTGTGTGTGTGTGTGTATGTATTAGAGATGCGCGGATAGGCAATTATTTCATCCGCATCAGAAAGTCGTCAACCATCCGCCATCCACCCGATCTAACATTTAATCAGAACCGCACCCGCCCGTTGTTATATATCTAATATAGACGATGCAAGGCATTAGTGAGGTTATAAAGCTTTTGCCTGTTAAAGAAAGGAGACTGATCCAATGCAGCACAGACATTCGCGTGCCACGCTGTCACGGCCCAGACGCACACCAGTGCGCAATCGTATGGGAGCCGCGCTGAGCGCACCTCCAAGCACGTCTCGCTGCCGGCGACGGCCGGGTATGGGCCCGACGCTCCAGCGCCATCCATTTTCAGGGCTAGTTGATTTGGCAGGTGGGTTGTTACACACTCCTTAGCGGGTTCCGACTTCCATGGCCACCGTCCTGCTGTCTATATCAACCAGGGTGAGCCCCACCCCTTTCGTGAGCGCACTGCGCGCGGAGTGACCCCTGTTACGCGCCCCCGGCAACAGGGGTGGCGGGCAGGTAAGCTGCGCGGGCGGAGTGACCCCTGTTACGAGCCCCCGGCCACGGGGGTGGCGGGCAGGTAAGCTGCTTACCTGCTGCGCGTGACGCCGGCCGCGGCGAAGGCGGACGAGGCGGGGTGTCGGTGGGCGCGGTGGTGACCCTGGACGTGCGTCGGGCCCTTCTCGCGGATCGCCTCAGCTACGGCTCCCGGTGGGGCCCTCTCGGGGGCAGGGGCCTCGGTCCCGGACCCCGGCGAGGCGTCCCTTCTCCGCTCCGTAAAAGTGTCCATCTCTTTTTTTTTTCTTCTTCTGTTGTGGCATATGCTGCAGGTGCCTGCTCGTTTTTCGTATGTGGGTAACAACATTTAACTATGTATATATATTTCCGAATTGGTTTAACTGCCACCCGCCTGAATCTATTTAAAATCTAATTTTTTTTTATTTCAACCGCCCGACCCGACCCGCGGATAAAATCTAATTTTTTTTTATTTCAACCGCCCGATCCGCGGATAATCCGCGGACTCCGCGGTTGTGTCCGCAAACCGCGCATCTCTAGTATGTATGTATGTATATATACAGTATATATCTATCTATCTATCTATCTAGATAGATATCTCTCTCTATATATATCTATATATATATTAGATATTAGTGTATAAGATATTAGTGTATAAGATAGGGTGTGTAAATGTACTTATTAGTTTTCCTTTTCAACAAATGTGCAAACTTGGTGATTTTTTTATTTTGTAATTCACTAAAACGACCTTTTCTTAAAAATTAAAAATAAAGTGACTAGCAACAAATTGGGGGTCTTTTTCTTGTCTTTTAGAGACTAACATGAACATTTGTACCACTCTGAATATTGATGACTTTAAGAAGAAAAAAGAACAACTTAGATTTGTAATTCCAAATACATTTGTTTTCCTCCATGGTTTTTTTCTCACTTCCAACAGCATTCATAAATAAATTAAAGGCTAATAGCCAACTCTGCAAATGAAATGATTGTCAACAAACTCCTATGGGTTTTGGCAACCCACCAATACATTGCAGTCCTGTGGTAGACATTGTGGTGTCATAAAGAGGAAGAAGAAGTACTTGCTCTACCCAGTCCAAATGAAGAAGTCTTCAGGCTGTACGAGGTGATCCATGTGCAGGAAGACGGACTGGATGAGCCTGTAAGGTGAGTCACACGGGAAGGCTCCAAACGGGCCAGCATCAGAGGCGGGCTCACCTTTGGAGGAGAAGCACACCTTGGTGGGGTCTGGCGCCAGGTGGTAGCTGGGGTCCAGGTGCAGGTCAGTGATGTGCCAGAACCGTCCTAAAAGGGAGGTGACAAAAACAGTAAACATTCAAAGAAATTAACATTTATGACACGAAATAGGGAGAGTGTACCGTGACAGCTGCATTGTTTACGTTTTCCTCTACTCTTGACTTTATTTCCCCCACTCCTCACATTTTATTATTTACCCCCTATTGTGCAGTTTGAACAATATAATATATTTAAGGTAGAATAAGTTACCGTAAAAAAGTACTTCCTGTAATTATAGTGACAAAAATAGTACAACAAACGAGAAGCTGGCAGGGCTAGGACCCGACGAACTGCAAGCCGAAATCGATCAATCCAAAACATGTACACGATTCCCTCTGAAATTATAATAATTTCAGTACCATACCATGTTATCCTCTGTTCGCTACATGTATGGGGAGCAATTCGGCGCAGTTTATCTGAACGAAAACTGCTTTAATTTGCCTGAAAACGTCGGTTTGTGGAGTGACCGCTCCAAACATGTGCATATCTGCCATTGTTTTCCCAAGTGTAGAAGCTTCATTTTCAGGAAAAGCTCAACAGGTGAGAAGTCTCACCTGTTGCCCCCACGTCGCCTCTTCTCCCAGGGGGGGCTGCCTCGAGCCGGGTGGCGCTAAACAGTAAAATAACAAAACAGGCAAGTGGCGCCTTTTTGCCAATAGAAAAGACTAAAGGCGACATTTTCACTTCAACGTCAAATGACATAAAACATGTCGAGTGTGTTGGGAGAGAAACCGGAAGTTGTATGGATCAAATACGTCACGTGACGGATTGTCTCAAGAGTGGAGGCGGGGCTTCAGTTGACCGTCAGGAGGTTGGTCAACTTGCTTTGTTTACTGCATTCTTACTTCACTTTATATTGTATTACATTATATATACACTATATATTTTTTAAATATATTTATATATATTTGTATTATATATGTATATTATGTAAAAACAGGTGAAATAACTGAAAACATGTTTTATATTCTAGTTTCTTCAAAATAGCCACCCTTTGCTCTGATTACTTTTTTGCACACTCTTGGCATTCTCTCGATGAGCTTCAAGAGGTAATCACCTGAAAGGGTTTTCACTTCACAGGTGTGTTTGAAGCTCATCGAGAGAATGCTAAAAGTGTGCAAAGCAGTAATCAGAGCAAAGGGTGGCTGTTTTAAAGATACTAGAATATAAAACATCCATCCATCTTCCATCCATCTTCTTCCGCTTATCCGAGGTCGGGTCGCGGGGGCAGCAGCCTAAGCAGGGAAGCCCAGACTTTCCTCTCCCCAGCCACTTCGTCCAGCTCTCCCCGGGGGATCCCGAGGCGTTCCCAGGCCAGCTGGGAGACATAGTCTTCCCAACGTGTCCTGGGTCTTCCCCGTGGCCTCCTACCGGTTGGACGTGCCCTAAACACCTCCCTAGGGAGGCGTTCGGGTGGCATCCTGACCAGATGCCCGAACCACCTCATCTGGCTCCTCTCGATGTGGAGGAGCAGCGGCTTTACTTTGAGCTCCCCCCGGATGGCAGAGCTTCTCACCCTATCTCTAAGGGAAAGCCCCACCACCCGGCGGAGGAAACTCATTTCAGCCGCTTGTACCCGTGATCTTGTCCTTTCGGTCATAACCCAAAGCTCATGACCATAGGTGAGGATGGGAACGTAGATCGACCGGTAAATTGAGAGCTTTGCCTTCTGGCTCAGCTCCTTCTTCACCACAACGGATCGATACAGCGTCCGCATTACTGAAGACGCCGCACCGATCCGCCTATAATATAAAACATGTTTTCAGTTATTTCACCTTTTTTTGTTGAGTACATAACTCCACATGTGTTCATTCATAGTTTTGATGCCTTCAGTGACAATCTACAATGTAAATAGTCATGAAAATAAAGAAAACGCATTGAATGAGGAGAAGGTGTGTCCAAACTTTTGACCTGTACTGTATATAATATATAATTATCATATAACAGTATAATAATTTTGCTTACTATATAGGTAAACAATAAAAATTGCCCTAATGTTAGAAATAGTCTGTTAGAACATTGGTTCCTTCCTGGGAACTTACAAAAATATATGATGTATTGCCATACCCTTGGCATATGAATAATACCACACTAATTGATAATAGGAAATCAGCTTTTTGTCATCAATTGAATCTTCAAATTATCGCTAATGTAGTAAAAGACCAACAAACAAACACATTTAAAAAAGAGTCCATCATTCTCCCTCTGTGTTTTATTTAATGTTGCCATGACGAGTCATTCAAAATGTTTTCATATAAAAAAGAAATTCTTAAAAAAAAAAGTGTTGCCTGCGAGAGGAAAAAGATGAAGAAGTGTGAAGACAAGCAGTAGAGATAAAAAAAAACAAAGAAGTCAACACTTCCTCTCCATGGCTGGATGGGGGCGTGGCCTATGCTTTCTCGTAGGTGCGCACGGCGTGGATGTCCTGGAAGCTTAAGTTCTGTAAGAGAGGTCAGAGGTCAGGGTTTCACTTATTTGCCACCCCACCCCCATTTTAATAGTTCCATTTATTCTGCATATTAACTTTCGTCAAAAAAGAATACTTCTGCTGCTTTGCAGTAGTTGCTCAAAGTCCTGACTGCCAGCCCAGCAGGCACAAAACAGTGAAACAACGTTGAGAAGTTGTTGAATTAGGTCCTGACGTAGAGCAACTCAAACTTAACATTGAAACAACATGCTTTTTTACTACGTTTAATCAATGTCGGGTTCTAATGTTGATTTGACCATTGAGTTGGGTTCATTTCCCAAACAATATTCTACAACACAAATACAATGTTGAAGCATCATGCTCTTTGAAGACGTTTATTCTTTGTCGGGTTGTGACGTTGTTCTAAAGGACATGTATGTACGATCAATGTTGTCTCAATGTAGTGTGCCTGCTGGGAAAGTAGCACATTTTCTGGTCTATATATGTCAACATTTGCTTTTGAAAAAAAGATACATTTTCTGAAACATTCTGGAGTTTCTGGCAGAAAGTCCACAATTTCCCTTATTTTCCCAAATAATATTTTTTATTTTCACCTGCAAATGTTAACAAGTATGGACCAGAATTTGTGCTAGTACAACATTAAAGATATTTTCACAAACATAAGGGAAATTTTGTGGAAATTCTGGTGAAGTAAGCAGAATATTCCTTATTTTCCCACCATTTCTGAAAATGTCCCTTACCCTCAAATACAAATGTTGACAGGTAATGAGCAGAAAATGTGCTATTCTGACAGTCAGCATTTGCATTTAAAAATAAGGGCTATTTTCCAGGAAATAAGTGAACTTTTAAGTTTTCTATTGGAAATTTGGGTGGAAAGGACAACATTTCCCTTATTTTCTGGGGAAAAAAAATCGTAAATGCAAATGTTGACATGTGCATTGGAAATTATGTTGATCTGGCTGTCAGCATTTGCATGTAAAAATAAGGGGAATTTACCAGAAAATTTGGGAAATTCTGGAATTTCTGGTGGACATTATATGTTTTAATTTCCTACAAAATTTCCCTCATTTTAAAATATGAACGCTGACTGTTATGCTCTGGAAACTTCTCCTCCACCAGTCAATATTTGCTTTTGAAAATAAAGGAAATTTGATCAAAAATAAGGCAAATTCTGAGCTTTCCACCAGAACTTCCAAAATCTTCCGTCTGTGTACCAAATGTGGACAGAAGTGCCCCAATCAGGTAATTAGAAGCATGATGATGGGACAGGAGATGCTCAGGTGGTAAACCTGCTGTTCCATAAGATGGTGTTCCCTTGCACATAATAAGCATGTTACAATCTCAGAAGACTTTGTCTCCGCTCACCATGACCATTTTGCCGTCCTTGATTTCCCTCACGAATTTGGTCTCCTTGCCGTCCCACTTCTGGACGTGGACCAGCTTGTCTCCGTCCATGCTGACTGTGGACTGAGCGATGCGGGAACATTAAGCGCCAAAGTTGTCTGAGGTCAAAGTTCATAGGAGGCTCTCTTACTTTGCAGTTCCTGTCATCGGCGGTAGTCTCATCGAACTCCTCGCCCAGCTTGAAGGAGATCTCGGTGTTTTTGAAGGTACTCTGAGTGCGGACCATCACTTTGTCGCCCTCCTGGCTGATGATGACCGTGGGCTTGGTCACATTGCCCACTTGCCGGGTGGCGAAGCCCACGCCTGAACGGGGAGAGGAGCATCGTTAGGCCTCATCGGGTGCAGGCGCAGCGTAGACAGAGGAGCGTACTCACCCAGAGCTTTCATGTACTCGTCAAAGTTGTCGCTGTCCACCAGCTTCCATGTGGCACAGAATGCATCGACCATGATGAATCTTCTCTGCTGGGACTCTCCACACTGAGCAGACGATGCCTCCCCTTTGGGCTTCTTATGCAGCGTCTTATTAGTATGCACACAGGTGGGCGGCACCAAGCTCTCCATTGGCTCAGGAGACTTTTTTGGAGGGCTGCGATTGGCCCAAGAAAGTGGGTCACGCTGCTGCTGACCCTCTGGAAAGAAAAGAAGCTAAATGATCCCACTGGCGTGATTAATGATGTAATTACTAGCATTCATGCTGCTGGAATAACAAGAAGAATGTGAATGTATTTCCATTTGAAAAGTTCACCTGCTGTACTGGAGATCGGCAAAAGGCTCATCTTCTTCATTTTGTGTTTTTTGGGAACTTTCAGACTTCCGGGCGTTCCCGTGTGTGGAATGTGTCACACACTCATGCATGATCACGTCGTGTCACAGCCCTTTGTCCTTAACTGCATTAACAGACCCCCCAGCGACCCCCAAAACTGTCATTTCTTCATGCTCAGCACACTAATGACCGTGTGCACAAGAGGATACGTGTGCACGTTTCATGTCACACAATAAACACTGTCTGTATTACCACTTTAACACCACAATATCTCAACAACAAATACATATGATGTCACACTGGTGTATTTAAACTATTTTAATCATGCTCAAAACCACTAATTCTCAGTTGTAAATATGTATCATTTTTATTTTTTATTTAAATCAAAATGTAAAGAAATATACATTTTAACGTATGCAGCTGGGATAGACTCCAGTCCCCCCACCACCCCGAAAGGGCCAAGTGGATGAATGAATGGTGAGTATGCAACTTGTTTGGATCAAAGACAATAAACAAACTTTAAGGCCAAGCAGTGGGCTGGGGTTCATATTTTACAGCGGTTCTCTGGCGCTACCTTGTGGCCAGTGGTCGATTTTTTTATTTACATTTACTTCAAAAAATTTACTTTCAAGCACTTAGAATCATTTTTTAACTATTAGGCACTATTTAAAAAAAACATTAAAATCATCCTTCGCCACATTGCGCTTTGAAGTTTGCGACTTCACAATATTGCATTTTTTTTTAAGCTTATTCTGTGTATTTTTGGTTTAAATTAAACATTATTAAGCTTAAAATTGCCATAATCAACCAAACATATCAATACTACAGTAGTATTGGCCAATAAATGAGACCAAACCAATCAGAGCACGCTGTTCGGTATCATGGCCACTGATTAGCTCAGTCTCAGACAGCATTACTATATTGGATTAAATGAGTGGGGAAGGCAACTATGTGGGTGTTACTTCATGTCTAAAGGTCTATCCTAATGTCAAAATCCATTTTTAGAAGAACATAAACAGGTTTGTTATGCTTCTAGCTATGAATTTACTCGATTTTTAAACAATTCCTATACTTTGCCGAAATGTATTTTGCACGCTCAGGCCAATTATCAATTAACAGCGATAAACGAGGGATTACTGTATACACATCCTTTTTTTTTTTTTTTTTTTTGTCCTGTCCAGCTTCTCAGGCAAATCATATAGTTGATGTAGATGCCCATATCGGCTGTTCAGATTTACTTTACAAAAGAGAAGTGGAGGATACTTCTCTTGTTGCCTTATTTGTATTTGACTTTATTAAATGTATTTATATTATCATTTAGTGCAGCCGGGCCGGAGCAGGAGGGGATAGAAAGAGAAAAAAAAAGAAGACAGAGGGGGAAATTGTGGGGACAAGAGGGGGATTAGACAGAGAGACAAAAACAACAACAGCAAACACAACAACAACAATAGAGCAACATCAGCAAATACGACATGTACACATATGATGGTAAAAGTGATAGCAAATAAGCAGTTAGCGAAAATAAAAAATAATACAGAAATGACAATGAGCATTATTACACTACAAATGGAGCAATACAAATACCAATAGAAATAGCGCTATTGATAATGAACAATACCAATACTTTACCTTTATTATCAACAATACAGTTGTTCAAATGCAACAATACATATACGTAATGATAACTTGAGATACGAAAGAATGCAGAAAAATGGAGGGGAAGAGAGAGAAGCAACCTACATTAGCCTTGTAGATTGTTATAGTAACAATAGGTTAAGCTTTGTCAGTGTGCCATGTGTTATACCCAGTTTACCCTAGGGCAACAACGTTAATATATGTTTGATGAAACGTGAATATGTGCATGAGTGTATGTATGCATATGTACAGAATGTGTATATGTGTTTGTACAGTGAGTGTATATGTACAGTATGTGTATATGTATGTTTGTACAGTGAATGTATATGTATGTTTGTACAGTGAATGTATATGTACAGTATGTGTATGTGTATGTTTGTATAATGAATGTGCGTGTGGATGTACGAACTTTGAGTATGTAAATATGTACTGTATTTGTGTATGTATGTGGGAGCGTAGGTACCTATGTATGTATGTATGTATGTGAGTATATGTGAATTTGTATGTACCATACATTTGACTCCCAGAGTGCGTGTATACACATCCTGTGTGTATATGTAGTATAGTAATGTATCAGTCGGTCAAAATATTACAAACAGCTCCGACTACAACTTCTACAAATCAATTAAAATGTTGTATCATTCCAATTTTAGTATACGTGTTACACAAGTTTGTCATTGATACCAACATTCATCCGTCTTATGAGGGTGAGTGAAAAAATGACTGTTGTATTTTTAGTTAAAGGTGCCATATGTAGTAATGTGGCCAGAAATGGTACTGCAACCACAGTAAAAAAATTCTGTAGTCCCCTCCCACTCTTCATGATTGAGGTTGCCAGATATGCAGCCGAATCCGAATCCTACTCCAAGGAGCTTCAAATGGCAATCAACGAGTCATACTCTGTAGGTTTCTCTTGTTTAAGCTTCTTGCAAGATGGTTTACTAAGTAATTATGCCACATTTACTAATGTCGATAAGCCAAATGCATTTGTAAAGTTACGCAGCAATATTTTTGTCGGGAGTCGGAACAGATTGTTGGCATTACCCTGCTAAAATGTCTGGTTTGACCGCACGGACCACCATCGAAATAATTATATATAATAATATGTAATATATTATATATGTCATAGGCCTACTTTGATGGCAAGCCAAGGCCAACACTAAAATGACTGCCACATTTCATTCAGCATAACTCCATGTTGCATCCAACCTGACGCACTGCATTCTCTTCCATGTACGCACATCACCATCTTTCAGTGCAGGGTGCAATTCTATGAGCCAACCCACGTTACGCGTTAAAAATGACTTTAATTACGATCATGATTTCTGGTTAAAATAGGCCAGCAGAGAAGGCCTTGCTGGCCCTGACGGCACACCACTGGCCTCTACATCAACAATATGATTTGCCTGAGTAGCTGGACAGGACAAAAATAAATATCGCCAAGCTAGCGGAAAACACAACTCAAGTATGCCACCTAGTGGCTACAAGAGGTATATGCGTGATTGGGAAGTGTAATGTTTTTCTTCCTTTATTGCGTGTCCACTGACTTTTTATCTTTTTGTTGGAAAATACGTGAGCTTGTCAGGCGTTCATACCTCAGCATTAAGGACGTGCTGTGATCTTTCAAAATAAAACGTAACTTCAAAACATATATATTTTGCCGCTCGACAATGAACAAAAACACTATTCAAAGACAATAAACAGAATATGTTTCATGCCTTTAATATCCATTTGACCTTTTTTGTCACGTACTACAATATGATCCAAGTTGTTGTTTTTTTGTATCATGTCCTAAATTTTTACTGTTATCGTGTACATTACCAAATGTGTGTCTTTTACATTGATACGACCGTTTGACTCGGTGTGACGTCACTGGGGCGGGGCCGCAAATGTAATTGCTAACATCCTCTTGAGGTGTCCTGACTCCTGGCGCGGCAGACGAGCGACCACCGAACCAGCGACCAAACCCGGACAAAAAACCTTTGCCGTGCCGTGAACACCATGTCTTCCAAATGCCCAAAATGCGAAAAGACGGTGTTTTTTGGTGAGTGCACGTGTTTCGTGTGTTTGGTAGTGGGCGCGCGCCTTCTCGTTCATCATGTAACGTATAATTCATTTGTTAACGTCTTTTATCGTCATTTCGGCATTTTCCACTTGTAATTATTAGACATTCATTCTGGTGTCCATCTTCATCAAATAACATCTGACGTATTGTCATCATCAAATGTGAGTGACTCATGTTTTATCTTTTAACAATATGGGCTCAAAAAGGTGAAATTATGAAGCTCTCATTAATAATGAAGTGTATTAATTAACTCATATTATGTTCTACATATGGTGAATGTTCATATTCATCTTGGAGAAAGCAAGTATATATTGTTTTTCAAATCACCTGACATGTATACTGTGTAGATATGCATAATTTATCAATTTTTAAACATATTTTTTATATACATGTTACAGGTTATATATGTTTTATTATTGAATGTATCACATGCGATGAATATTTAAGGGACCACAATGGAAACAAGTCTTTTGGCTTTTTGTGCCATTTAATGCATTACATGGATTCAATTATTTAAGATGTCAATAAACTTTTCAATCACTCAAAAGCTTCAAGTTTGAGTACATAGTGGTATTTCAGTTTGAGCACATGATAAGATAAGGCCCCTTAGTTTGATATTCGCAGGTGAATTGGATCACTTCTCATAGGAAGGAGGCCCTAATTGGGACTTCGGAATGCAAAAGTGATAGCCCTATCCTTGAGAGGAGACTACCTGTCTAGTTCAAACACCAACCTTTAAGTTATGACTTAAAGGCCTACTGAAACCCACTACTACCGACCACGCAGTCTGATAGTTCATATATCAATGATGAAATCTTAACATTGCAACACAGGCCAATACGGCCGGGTTAGAAAGAAGGAATATTTAAACTGATGGTTTGGCTTCTCCAGGTTAGGAATCCTCCATTTTTGACCTAGATTCCTCCGGGAATTGCAGACCTGTTTAAATGACGCTGGCTTGTAATAAAGCAACTTTTGGTTCAGCAAAGCGTCTCCGACGTCTCTTTTAATCAAACTACGCATCCGCGTCGTGCCTCGGCCTGGGATGGGACGACAAGACCAGAATTACACTTCAATATTTCATGTGACGTTTACTTGAAACTTTTTATGTCATGTTGATTATTGATATTGTTTGCTTTTTTACTGTAACATTGTAACAGAACAACATTTCTTATTTACTAACTAAACAATGCAAAAAAATAAATATTGTGCTATGGTAAATTTGGACCTAAAAAAGTGAAACATTCTGGACCTCATGCCGGAGAAAAATGTAAAAGGTATTTGCTTGGTTGATTCCACACCAGAGGTCACTGACAACATGAGTGCCTTGGTGGAGGTCATAGCAATCAAATAATAAATACAGCACAGTGGTATTTAGGACAATTGAAGTGAACAAATCCCCAATGGCCAGCGGGCTGCAGCGAGAATTGAACTGACAAACTCTGGGCCACAAAATAAAGTAAAGAACTCATGAAAACAAGAGGGAAGCATTCAAGAACACAAAGGACGTAAGAAATTTAAAGCGCACAAAGCTGAACCCGTTCTCAAACAATGGCAATAAAAACTATTCTGATTCTGATGTAACCATCTGCCACTTCATTATGCAGCAGCGCCATTTCTACATACAGTTACAAAAGTTACTTAGATCATATTTGGTGTGTTTGTTCTTCCACAGCGGAGAAAGTGTCCTCTTTAGGCAAGGACTGGCACAAGTTCTGTCTGAAATGTGAGCGCTGCAGCAAGACTCTGAACGCTGGAGGCCACGCTGAGGTACTGTGCATGATTAAACACACACGCAACGGTTTTAACAGCTTTATCCAATGATTATTGAGTACAGAGAAGGACTAGATAGGGATGCTCCGATCAGGGTTTTATGCTGCCAACTCCGATTATCCGTGAGTCAGATAGGCCAATACCAATACCAATCACATATATTAAATGTTCAAATGTATTTATGGTGAGTGCTTTTGGCATTTAACAATATCAACAAATAAACAAAAGTAAAAACTAATACCTCATTTGAAAATTTGATTTTTGTCCTCAAAATTCTCCTCTACGGAATTATTCTCTGAATTGTCTAACGTTAACAAAAATGACAAAAAATGTTTTTGTGAAAATAGTAATATTGATCTCATCTCTTGAGTATCAATCATATACTGATATACCCTTGGTATCGACACTACCGATATATAAATCGATCTGCCCTCCTCTTACATATACGCTTGGCTGCTATAAAGAAACAACAGTCGTTGTTATATTATGCGCTCTCTAACTCTTACTGATCTACTTGCTAATGTCTTGATAATATCTCCTTACGGTCTGCTGTAACTTGCTTCTGTCTACACTTCTTGAATTTTACTGAACACTAAATTATTGTGTTGTTTCAAGCTATCTTGGCGGCTAACTTATTGATAGCATGGCTGCACTGGCTTGTTCTTATGGGCTGTAACATGTTCATCCTAGTCTCCCAGACCTCCAGTGATAACGTTACATATAAGATTTTTTTTTTTGCCTTAACAGAGGTGATGATTATTAACTTAGGGGCGCGGCTCCACGCTGTACATGGACATAAACAGCTGCTAAGCCGCCTTTGCCATCTTGGGTACCAAAAATATCAATCAATCAATCAATGTTTATTTATATAGCCCTAAATCACAAGTGTCTCAAAGGGCTGCACAAGCCACAACGACATCCTCAGTACAGAGCCCACATAAGGGCAAGGAAAAACTCACCCCAGTGGGACGTCGATGTGACTATGAGAAACCTTGGAGAGGACCGCATATGTGGGTAACCCCCACCCCTCTAGGGGAGACCGAAAGCAATGGATGTCGAGTGGGTCTGACATAATATTGTGAAAGTCCAGGCCATAGTGGATCCAACATATCAGCGAAAGTCCAGTCCATAGTGGATCCAACATAATAGTGAGAGTCCAGTCCATAGTGGGGCCAGCAGGAAACCATCCCGAGCGGAGACGGGTCAGCAGCGCAGAGATGTCCCCAACCGATGCACAGGCTAGCGGTTTACCCTGGGTTCCGACTCCAGCACTTCATCCATGGCCACCGGACCTGTGTAACTCCCCCTCCACAAGGGAGAGGGGGGCAGAGGAGAAAAAAAAAAGAAACGGCAGATCAACTGGTCTAAATAGAGGGTCTATTTAAAGGCTAGAGTATACAAATTAGTTTTAAGATGGGACTTAAATGCTTCTACTAAGGTAGCAGACTGTTACCAGGAGGGCACTCCATAGTACTGGAGCTCGTATAGAAAACGCTCTATAGCCCGCAGACTTTTTTTGGGCTCTGGGAATCACTAATAAGCCGGAGTTCTTTGAACGCAGATTTCTTGCCGGGACATACAGTATGGTACAATACAATCGACAAGATAGACTGGAGCTAGACCGTGTAGTATTTTATACGTAAGTAGTAAATCCCTAAAGTCACATCTTAAAGGGGAACATTATCACAATTTCAGAATTGTTAAAACCATTAAAAATCAGTTCCCAGTGGCTTATTATATTTTTCGAAGTTTTTTTCAAAATTTTACCCATCACGCAATATCCCTAAAAAAAGCTTCAAAGTGCCTGATTTTAACCACCCGTCCATTTTCCTGTGACGTCAAAAAGTGAAGCCAACACAAACAAACATGGCGGAAAGAACAGCAAGCTATAGCGACATTAGCTCGGATTCAGACTCGGATTTCAGCGGCTTAAGCGATTCAACAGATTACGAATGTATTGAAACGGATGGTTGTAGTGTGGAGGCAGGTAGCGAAAACGAAATTGAAGAAGAAACTGACGCTATTGAGCCATATCGGTTTGAACCGTATGCAAGCGAAACCGACAAAAACGACACGACAGCCAGCGACACGGGAGAAAGCGAGGACGAATTCGGCAATCGCCTTCTAACCAACGATTGGTATGTGTTTGTTTGGCATTAAAGGAAACTAACAACTATGAACTAGGTTTACAGCATATGAAATACATTTGGCAACAACATGCACTTTGAGAGTGCAGACAGCCCAATTTTCATCAATTAATATATTCTGCAGACATACCCTCATGTCAGCAGGCCAGGGAAGCTAGGGTCGATATTCTTCTCTTGATCATCTTGGGACGGTGTGAGCCAAGACATCCAGGGGGGTTTAGGTCGCTCGTCTGCGGGAACAAACTGCCGCCATTGCTTGCCGTGCTACCAAGGTCCTTTGTCCCTGAATTGCTCACACACTCCGGCAGATTCAATGGGGGTCTGGCGGAAGATTTCTTTGACTTTATCGTTGGAAATGCATCTGCTTTGAGTGTCGCAGGATATCCACACATTCTTGCCATCTCTGTCGTAGCATAGCTTTCGTCGGTAAAGTGTGCGGAACAAACGTCCAATTTCTTGCCACTTTCGCATCTTTGGGCCACTGGTGCAACTTGAATCCGTCCCTGTTCGTGTTGTTACACCCTCCGACAACACACCGACGAGGCATGATGTCTCCAAGGTACGGAAAACAGTCGAAAAAACGGAAAATAACAGAGCTGTTTTGACCCGGTGTTTGAGAAAATGGCGGATTGCTTCTCGATGCGACGTCACGCTGTGACGTCATCCCTCCGAGAGCGAATATTAGAAAGGCGTTTACCGGTAATTCGCCAAAATTCACCCATTTAGAGTTCGGAAATCGGTTAAAAAAATATATGGTCTTTTTTCTGCAACATCAAGGTATATATTGACGCTTACATAGGTCTGGTGATAATTTTCCCATTTAAGTGCACAGGAAGCCAGTGCAGGTGAGCCAGTATAGGCTAATATGATCAAACTTTCTTGTTCTTGTCACAAGTCTAGCAGCCACATTGTGTACCAACTGTAATCTTTTAATGATAGACATAGGGAGACCCGAAAATAATACGTTACAGTAATCGAGACGAGATGTAACGAACGCATGAATAATGATCTCAGCGTCGCGAGTGGACAAAATGGAACGAATTTTAGCGATATTACGGAGATGAAAGAAGGCTGTTTTAGTAACACTCTTAATGTGTGACTCAAACGAGAGAGTTGGGTCGAAGATAATACCCAGATTCTTTACCGAGTCGCCTTGTGTACCGTATTTTTCGGAGTATAAGTTGCACCGGAGTATAAGTCGCACCTGCCGAAAATGCATAATAAAGAAAGAAAAAAACATTATGCAACTTTCATAAACTATGAAAAAAACTGCGACTTATAGTCCGAAAAATACGGTAATTGTTTGGTTGTCAAATGTTAAGGTGGTATTATTAAATAAATGTCGATGTCTAGCAGGACCGATAATCAGCATTTCCGTTTTCTTAGCGTTGAGTTGCAAAAAGTTAGCGGACATCCATTGTTTAATTTCATTAAGACACGCCTCCAGCTGACTACAATCCGGCGTGTTGGTCAGCTTTAGGGGCATGTAGAGTTGGGTGTCATCAGCATAACAGTAAAAGCTAACACCGTATTTGCGTATGATATCGCCTAGCGGCAGCATGTAAGTACTGAAAAGTGCAGGGCCAAGAACCGAACCCTGGGGAACTCCGCACGTTACCTTAACATAGTCCGAGGTCACATTGTAATGGGAGACGCACTGCATCCTGTCAGTAAGATAAGAGTTAAACCAAGACAAGGCTAAGTCTGACATACCAACACGTGTTTTGATACGCTCTAATAAAATATTATGATCGACGGTATCGAAAGCAGCGCTAAGATCAAGAAGCAGCAACATAGATGACGCATCAGAATCCATCGTTAGCAATAGATCATTAGTAATTTTTGCGAGGGCTGTCTCCGTAGAGTGATTTGCCCTGAAACCGGATTGAAAAGGTTCACAGAAATTGTTAGACACTAAGTGTTCATTTAGCTGCTGTGCAACAATTCTTTCGAGGATTTTCTAAATGAACGGAAGGTGGGACACCGGTCGGTAGTTTACCATGAGGTCAGGATCGAGGTTAGGTCTTTTGAGCAGAGGATGAATAACCGGTTTTTTGAATGCTAGGGGAACAGTGCCAGAGAGAAAGTGATAAGTTTATAATATTTAGCACTGATGGACCTAATAATACAAAAAGCTCCCTGATAAGTTTCCCAGGAAGTGGGTCAAGTAAACATGTTGTTTGTTTTATCCCACTTACACGCCGTAATAATTCCTCTAATGTTATTTCATCAAAAAGAGAGAGACTATTTTGGAGGACGGTATCTGTCGTATATACAGTCGTATCTGTGTTAATATAACCCAGTTGTAGCTGGGATGCGTTGTCTTTAATCTCCTTTCTAATGAGTTCAATTTTCTTATTAAAGAAATTCATAAAGTCTTCTGCCGAGTGGGTGGAGCTACTGGGAGGAGTCCCTTGTTGGGTTAGCGATGCTACTGTACTAAACAAAAATTTAGGATCGTTTTTGTTGAAGCGGGTGAAATTTGAGTAATATTTAGCTTTAGCTAAGGTAAACATGCGTTTATAAGTTATTAAACTATCATTCCATACTTGATGGAAAACCTCAAGTTTAGTTGCGCGCCATTTGCGTTCCAGCTTTCTACATGATAATTTATGAGCTCTAGTTTCTTCTGTAAACCATGGGGTGCGCCTTTTAGGGGCCCTTTTTTGCTTTAGCGGTTTTATACTATCAATGGTTTCGCGCAGTGTATCGTCAAAGTTGTTAGTGAGGTTATCAATAGAGCCGACATAATTTGGGAATTGTGCCATTACCGAAGGCAGTAGGTCAGCAAGAGTCATTGTTGTGGCAGCATTAATGTTGCAGCTGCTATAGCAGTTATTATTATTATTAGCTTGTTGACAATGAGTCAGAACTTCGAATTTTATAAGGTAATGATCAGACATTACTTTAGTATACGGTAGTATCATAATTTTGGAGGTGGTGACACCCCTGACGAGCACTAGATCTATCGTATTATCGTTGCGATGCGTGAGTTCAAAAATAAATTAAGTATCAGCCAGAGGGGATTGATTTTTTTATTTGCATTGAAAGGCATTAATCAATACTGGACAATCACATACTTTTTCATGGAAATTCGATTCTATGGCTGATCAATCGGCGCATCCCTACTATATACAATAGAAGTTAACTATTTAAAGTATCATTGCTAACATATGTAATTATTTTTAGTGTGCTGTGTTTACTGTTTAACCTCTACATGTTCTTTTATTTTGCAGCATGAGGGAAAGCCTTTCTGCCACAAACCATGCTATGCTGCACTCTTCGGGCCTAAAGGTGGATTTCACTCACATTAACCTCCAGAAACACACACAAATAAATCTAACTTACAATTGCAATGTTTTTGCATTAAATAATTGATTGGGGGGAATATCATATACCATATTTTTTTGTTTAGATTATTTTCTTTTGGATTGTCCTGTGCAATCGACACAGGTATCCAGTGAATACTATTACTACGGTCATATTAACAAGGTTTTTAGGTAGGTATATCGATCCAATATTGATATCAGATATTGGTACAATATCAGCAAAAAAAAAAATATCAGAAGATATACGCTTGCATGTAAAATGTGAGATACAATGTCCGATAAAAGCAGTCCTGCATGGTGTTTACGTGTGCAAAACTGGACAGCCAGTTAACATCTAAATGTCCTCCAGTTGCTTTTTTCTTGAATTTTAGTCAAGTCATTTCCAAAAGTAATAATGGTAGGCTAGAGGCTACTAGGCGCTAGCAGCTACACAAGAGCTAAGCCCACAGTAGCACACAAGCTAGACATACAGTATGTAATAAGTGTCCTTCATTGAACAATATTGCCTAAAACAGCATATTCGTCAAGAAAAACAAGTATAAAATAATTATAGTTGCATATTACTTACACATACAAAGTCTCCAAGACAGAAGAAGCGTATTAGAAAGTATCCAGTAACAAAGGTGTCCGCATAATTCAACCTACTGCAGGGTTTGCCAAACCGTCCATCGCGATTGACCATTCGATCTTTGGAACCATACCAGTCGATCGCGAAAATTTTTGAAAAAAAGTATTGATATGACAATAGTGACACCCTCACCCGGAGAGTGGCCAACAGACCCGCCAACGGGCACACATTTTAACCCCTGAAAACGCCCGCAAGCCTCGGCTCTCTTCAGCCTCACATCCCGCTGCTCTCGACACCTGGAACACCCCCTGAGCATGGCCGGACAATTCACCCGCTCGTCTCGTAAACGCACATGGGATGACATGCACACAAATCATCGAGCTGCAACAATGCAGTAAGACTGACAGTTGCAATGCATCAAACATTTTCTAGCATCTTTCTGCATGCGATGGGAGTTTTGAGGATGCATCATAAGAAAGGCACTCACACATTCTGGGCAGCAATCAATCGACTTCCTGTATCCAGCAATGCGGTGCTCTGCTGGAAGTTCTGCCACGTCTTCCACAAACTGTAGGTTCTGTAAAGGTGAGCGATAAAAGACGCGCTATTGTCGAGCCAAGACCCTTCTGTCGGTCACAGAGCCCACTGTCATCATCAACTGCAACAGGAAGCTAACAAGCCAAATACTGGAGTCTGTGAACATTGCTCCAAAGTACGGATTTGGTATTGATTTCTATGCAAAAAAAGTAAACATTGACATGTGCAAAGGCAGTAATATATGATAAAACAAGGTGGCAGTTAAAGGAGGACATCCCCGTTTATTCCCTCTTTATCAAAAAGGAAAAACCCGCCAAGTGAACAGCTGATTGTACTACTTCCGGCGCTGACGTAAGCTGACTCACGTCCCATACGTGACCATAGGATGAACAAATATACTACAGTACTAAGACTTTAGTGGCCATAAACAGCAGGGGTGCTCATAAAGTGCGGCACAGAGGACACACTCGTTTGTTATTGGCCCTAGGCACATTACAAAAAACACCAGCAAAAATTAAGAAAGCAACAAAAAGCACATTGAGAAAAAAAACTAAATGTCAGCCAATAATAAACCACAAAGCTTAGTCTTTAAAAAAACTAACAAAAAAACGTTTCATAGTAATATATACACATACCTATATGTTATGGATGTATATTTGATCAAACCTTTTCTAATATACCACACTACAAAATAATAAAAGTATGTATGTGTCGTGCTGATATCGTATCCAATTATATTGGAATCAGCCAATAATCAAAGCTCTAATATTGGTATAGGGAGTAAAAAAGTTGCATTAGGACACTTTTTGTTGTGTTTAGACTAAAGGGGAGGTGACGGCTCAGACACCAGGGGGCAGTATATACAATTATTTATTTTATATATATATATAAAAATAATAACAAACAATACTACTAAACTAAGGAAATGGAGTGTGAACTAGAATACAAGAGTGTGTGGTGTAAGACTATGTGTGTAGTTAACTGAAGTGAGTGTTACCAACGTGTTGAACGAGATACGAGGAAGTCCATGGGGCAGGCAGGTTATCCGGGGCGAGAGAGAGGCGTCGGAATCCAGGGGCGAGCAAGAGGTCGAGGAACGAAGGAAGCAGTCAGAGTCCAGAGGGAGATCCAGGGGAAAATGAGACGCACAGCTCACTTTCCAGGCGACGGAGGGTACTGCGGGGACACGGGAGAAGACAAGGGACAAATCAAGGCACGGAGAGGAAACACGAATATAGCATAAAGCTTGTTGCTTACGGTACACCATGAGAAAGCTAAGTTCCCGCGCCGATCCTTGGGTCCACTGGTCCTTTATTGAGCTTGCCCTCATCAGACCCAGGAGTGTAGATTGCCGGTGAGTGATTGCAGCTTGCGGCTGCTGCAGGGCGGGGACGCGCGCACCCGTGGGCGTGTCCCGAGGTGCGCACAGACGGATGAGCGGCGTTGGCAGGAGCCTGAGCCGTAACAGTACCCCCCTCCTTATGGACAGCTCCCAGATGTCCTACAGGTCGTACCACAAAAGGCACAGGAAAAAAAATCAAGGGAGGGCGGAGGGGTGAATTGGTGGTGGGTCGCCGACCCAAATGTCCCCGAATCCACCGAGGGCGAGTCTGATGACGGCGGCGAGAAGAACGCCGCTGAAGCCGGCGAGGCGGGCGACCAAGGGACGGCCACCATCTTGGCCGTCGGGAAGGCGGACGTGATTGGTGCCATGGTGCGTCTCGCCGGAAACGAGGATATGACGTCGGCGGCGGCGTGGAAGCGGCAGACGTCATCGGCGGCGTGGAAGCGGCAGACGTCAAAGCCGTGGAAGCGGCGGACGTCAAAGCCGGAGACGAGGAGGGCAGCTGAGGAGCTGGCCGAGGTGCTGAAGTCGGCGGAGCAGGCCGAGGTGCTGGAGTCGGCGGAGCAGGCCGAGGTGCTGAGGTCGAGGCCAGCCTGGGAGCTGGTGGAGACGTGGGGGCCAGCCTGGGGACTGGTGCTAGCTCGGAGACTAGCCGAGGGGTTGGTGCTAGCTCGGAGACTAACCGAGGGGTTGGTGCTAGCTCGGAGACTAGCCGAGGGGTTGGTGCTAGCTCGGAGGCTAGCCGAGGGGCTGGTGCTAGCTCGGAGGCTAGCCGAGGGGCTGGTGCTAGCTCGGACGCTAGCCGAGGGGCTGGTGCTAGCTCGAACGCTAGCCGAGGGGCTGGTGCTAGCTCGGACGCTAGCCGAGGGGCTGGTGCTAGCTCGGACGCTAGCCGAGGGGCTGGTGCTAGCTCGGACGCTAGCCGAGGGGCTGGTGCTAGCTCGGACGCTAGCCGAGGGGCTGGTGCTAGCTCGGACGCTAGCCGAGGGACTGGTGCTAGCTCGGACGCTAGCCGAGGGACAGGTGCTAGCTCGGACGCTAGCCGAGGGACAGGTGCTAGCTCGGACGCTAGCCGAGGGACAGGTGCTAGCTCGGACGCTAGCCGAGGAACAGGTGCTAGCTCGGACGCTAGCTCGGGGACAAGTGCTGGCTCGGACGCTAGCTCGGGGACAAGTGCTAGCTCGGACGCTAGCTCGGGGACAAGTGCTGGTAGCGTGGTTGGTGGGTGCGGCCAGGCAAACTGAAAGATCGATGGTAGCGGTCTTGCTGGCCGCAGCTGTGCTACCTCACCAGCACGGCTGTCGGTACCATTCCCCCCCTCCAAAGGCGGATTCCAGACGCTTCCAGTAGACTGAGGAACAGACACTGAGGGTGGAAAGAGGGTGTCCAGGCGGCGAGAAAATTCCTCCTTGCTCACATCACTGCTAAACATGCCTTTCCACGACTGTTTGGCAGGACAAGACAACTCCTCCGGTGTGGAGCGAAAAAAAGAAAAAGACATGGTGAATGGGGCAAGAGGCAGAAAAAAAAAAAATTCACAGGGGCGGAACTAAAGTCACTGGGGAGGGGCTAAGGAACTGTGCCGTCAGGTCCTTTAATAATTTTGGCGGGAACTTACTGTTGTGTTTAGACTAAAGGGAAGGTGACGGCTCAGACACCAGGGGGCAGTATATACAATTATTTATTATATATATATATATATATATATATATATATATATATATATATATATATATATATATATATATATATATATATATATATAAAAATAATAACAAACAATACTACTAAACTAAGGAAATGGAGTGTGAACTAGAATACAAGAGTGTGTGGTGTAAGACTATGTGTGTAGTTAACTGAAGTGAGTGTTACCAACGTGTTGAACGAGATACGAGGAAGTCCATGGGGCAGGCAGGTTATCCGGGGCGAGAGAGAGGCGTCGGAATCCAGGGGCGAGCAAGAGGTCGAGGAACGAAGGAAGCAGTCAGAGTCCAGAGGGAGATCCAGGGGAAAATGAGACGCACAGCTCACTTTCCAGGCGACGGAGGGTACTGCGGGGACACGGGAGAAGACAAGGGACAAATCAAAGCACGGAGAGGAAACACGAATATAGCATAAAGCTTGTTGCTTACGGTACACCATGAGAAAGCTAAGTTCCCGCGCCGATCCTTGGGTCCACTGGTCCTTTATTGAGCTTGCCCTCATCAGACCCAGGAGTGTAGATTGCCGGTGAGTGATTGCAGCTTGCGGCTGCTGCAGGGCGGGGACGCGCATGGCGCGTCCCTGGATGTGCGCACCCGTGAGCGTGTCCCGAGGTGCGCACAGACGGATGAGCGGCGTTGGCAGGAGCCTGAGCCGTAACACTTTTGTCAGTTAGATTCTGCATTTTGATGCATTTTTGCATCAACCATCATTCTTATGTAAAAATGCAATAGGTCCACCACAGGGGACCTCAGACAAATGTGTGCAAAGTATCTCTTTGGTGAAATACCACCTGTAAGAACACTGTACTTGTACATTTTGGGAAGAAGTGAAGTGAATTATATATTTTTATATATATTTTTTAAGACAGATTTATTTCACGGGACTAAACCCATGCACTTTACAACACAATCACTTTTATTTGTATTTATATTAAGTGCATTGTTTGGTGTCAGCAGTTTAAAGTCTTGCCTCCTATTGCATGCGTGTCAGAGCGTTATTGAAATTTTGAATGCGTTTCAGGGGTGAACATTGGCGGAGCCGGCTGCTACGTATACGCCGCTCCCAGTGTGGAGGGCCCTGTGGCTGTTACCACGGAACCCAAAGCGGAGGAGAGAAAAGCTCCTGTGCGGGGACCGGTGAAAGGTGAGGAATAAGCCAAATAAAACTAGAAAATGATGTACACTTTCTGAAAAGACCAAGACAGTTCTGAGATCATGTTGAGGAATAATAGGTGTCGCTTTGTTGAAGAGAATAACAGGAAATTATGACAACTAATTTTGCTCTGGACAATATATATATTTTTTTTTTTACCTCCACAGCTGCCAGCTTCTCTGCCGTCACAGAGGGGCCCAACGTCTGCCCCCGCTGCAACAAAACAGTTTACTTTGGTGAGTGCACTGCAACCGGACAAAAGTATTGTAGTTAAGAAACAGTACCATACCATACCATACCAACTTTATTTATAAAGCCCTTTAAAAACAAGCACAGTTGAAAAACAAAGGGCTGTCCACCACAAAGAAATAGAGGCAAAGGACAGACTAAAAAATAACAATTAAAACAGAAATAAAAATACACATTTAAAAAGCAAATCTAAATTACCCTAAGAACAGTTTGTTGGATAAAAAACAGTTCAAAAGTTAAAAACTGTTAAAAAAGTTAAAAGCTAAAAATAGTTTAAAGTCTCATGCTGGGTTAAAAGCCAGTGAATAAAAATGGGTTTTAAGAAGGGTCTTAAAAATAGCCAAAGAAGGGGCCTAGTAGTCTTTGCAGCGAGAACGGCTTCCACTCTTCTAGGAATACTTTTTTCAGGATTTTGAAGAGAATTACTGTCCAATGACTTGACTTAAAGTGTTGCCACCAAGATGAACGCTACAATTGTACAAATTGTCTAAGATGAAAAATTAAGATTAGCCTTGGGGGTGCCCAAACTTTTTTGCCTCAAAAGGCCAAAGTGAAAAAGTTCCAATGAGCCACATGCCAAACAAAACGATTTTAAACGTGAAACAAAAATAGCCTAAATGTAAATAATACAGTTCCTTTAATTAATGCAAATAATAATGATAGGCTAATGATTGTGTGAGCTTTAGGAGTGTCCGACTAGTACTCAGTTGATATCCATATTATCCAATACAATAACAGAAGGAGTCATTTATACTTTTATTATTTTGCAGTGTGGAATGTTAGAACAAGTTTGATAAAGTGAAATTAATCAGGACGATGGTAGGCATGAAAAACACTAACCTGTTTATTATTAACCATCTGGAAAGGACTTTTGTTATCTTGAAGTACAGTTAGTTGTCCGTCGTCACATCAAGCTTCAAATATTGCGGTTTTGCCACATGCAGATTTTTTTTTGTTTTTTTAAAGCAAAGTCTACCATATTTTTGTCTTAAATTAAGTATTTTCAACCATAAAATAGCTAAATGAAGTAAAAATATCAGAAGTAAAAACATCAATACTACATCCACTGATGAGACCAAATCAGATCACGCTGTTCCGTATTGTGGCCACTGGTCGGCTCAGCCTCAGGCAGCTTTACTATATTGGATCAAAAGAGTGTCAAGGTCTATCAATCAATCAATCAATCAATCTTTATTTATATAGCCCTAAATCACAAGTGTCTCAAAGGGCTGCACAAGCCACAACGACATCCTCGGTACAAAGCCCACATACGGGCAAGGAAAAACTCACCCCAGTGGGACGTCGATGTGAATGACTATGAGAAACCTTGGAGAGGACCGCATATGTGGGTAACCCCCCCCCTCTAGGGGAGACCGAAAGCAATGGATGTCGAGTGGGTCTGACATAATATTGTGAGAGTCCAGTCCATAGTGGATCCAACATAATAGTAAGAGTCCAGTCCATAGTGGGGCCAGCAGGACACCATCCCGAGCGGAGACGGGTCAGCAGCGCAGAGATGTTCCCAGCCGATGCACAGGCGAGCGGTCCACCCCGGGTCCCGACTCTGGACAGCCAGCACTTCATCCATGGCCACCGGACCTGTGCCCCCCCCCCCTCAAGGAAAAGGGGAGCAGAGGAGAAAAGAAAAGAAACGACAGATCAACTGGTCTAACAGGGGGGCTATTTAAAGGCTAGAGTATACAAATGAGTTTTAAGATGGGACTTAAATGCTTCTACTGAGGTAGCATCTCTAATTGTTACCGGGAGGGCATTCCATAGTACTGGAGCCCGAATAGAAAACGCTCTATAGCCCGCAGACTTTTTTTGGGCTCTGGGAATCACTAATAAGCCGGAGTTCTTTGAACGCAGATTTCTTGCCGGGACATATGGTACAATGCAATCGACAAGATAGGACGGAGCTAGACCGTGTAGTATTTTATACGTAAGTAGTAAAACCTTAAAGTCACTTCTTAAGTGCACAGGAAGCCAGTGCAGGTGAGCCAGTATAGGCGTAATATGATCAAACTTTCTTGTTCTTGTCAAAAGTCTAGCAGCCGCATTTTGTACCAACTGTAATTTTTTAATGCTAGACATAGGGAGACCCGAAAATAATACGTTACAGTAGTCGAGACGAGACGTAACGAACGCATGAATAATGATCTCAGCGTCGCTAGTGGATAAAATAGAACGAATTTTAGCGATATTACGGAGATGAAAGAAGGCCGTTTTAGTAACACTCTTAATGTGTGATTCAAACGAGAGAGTTGGGTCGAAGATAATACCCAGATTCTTTACTGATTCGCCTTGTGTAATTGTTTGGTTGTCAAATGTTAAGGTGGTATTATTAAATAAATGTCGGTGTTTAGCAGGACCGATAATCAGCATTTCCGTTTTCTTGGCGTTGAGTTGCAAGAAGTTAGCGGACATCCATTGTTTAATTTCATTAAGACACGCCTCCAGCTGACTACAATCCGGCGTGTTGGTCAGCTTTAGGGGCATGTAGAGTTGGCTGTCATCAGCATAACAATGAAAGCTAACACCGTATTTGCGTATGATGTCGCCTAGCGGCAGCATGTAAATACTAAAGAGTGCAGGGCCAAGAACCGAACCCTGAGGAACTCCGCACGTTACCTTAACATAGTCCGAGGTCACATTATTATGGGAGACGCATTGCATCCTGTCAGTAAGATAAGAGTTAAACCACGACAAAGCTAAGTCTGACATACCAATACGTGTTTTGATACGCTCTAATAAAATATTATGATCGACGGTATCGAAAGCAGCGCTAAGATCAAGAAGCAGCAACATAGATGACGCATCAGAATCCATCGTTAGCAGTAGATCATTAGTCATTTTTGCGAGGGCTGTCTCCGTAGAGTGATTTGCCCTGAAACCGGATTGAAAAGGTTCACAGAGATTGTTAGACACTAAGTGTTCATTTAGCTGCTGTGCGACAATTTTTTCGAGGATTTTCGAAATAAAGGGAAGGTGGGACACCGGTCGGTAGTTTACCATGAGGTCAGGATCAAGGTTAGGTCTTTTGAGCAGAGGATGAATAACCGCTTTCTTGAATGCTAGGGGAACAGTGCCAGAGGAAAGTGATAAGTTTATAATATTTAGCACTGATGGACCTAATAATACAAAAAGCTCCTTGATAAGTTTCCCAGGAAGTGGGTCAAGTAAACATGTTGTTTGTTTTATCCCACTTACACGCTGTAATAGTTCCTCTAATGTTATTTCATCAAAAAGAGAGAGACTATTTTGTATTGCAGTATCCGTCGTAGATACAGTTGTATCTGTGTTCATAGAACCCAGTTGTAGCTGGGATGCGTTGTTTTTAATCTCCTTTCTAATGAGTTCAATTTTCTTATTAAAGAAATTCATAAAGTCATCTGCCGAGTGGGTGGAGCTATTGGGAGGAGTCCCTTGTTGGGTTAGCGATGCTACTGTACTAAACAAAAATTTAGGGTCGTTTTTGTTGAGGCGGATGAGATTTGAGTAATATTTAGCTTTAGCTAAGGTAAGCATGCGTTTATACGATATTAAACTATCACTCCATGCTTGATGGAAAACCTCAAGCTTGGTCGCGCGCCATTTGCGTTCCAACTTTCTACATGATAATTTATGAGCTCTGGTTTCCTCTGTAAACCATGGGGTGCGCCTTTTAGGGGCCCTTTTTTGTTTTAGCGGTGCTATACTATCAGTGGTTTTGCGCAGGGCATTGTCAAAGTTGTTAGTGAGGTTATCAATAGAGCCGACATAATTTGGGAATGGTGCCATTACCGAAGGCAGTAGGTCAGCAAGAGTCATCGTTGTGGCGGCATTAATGTTGCGGCTGCTATAGCAGTTATTATTATTATTAGTTTGTTGACAATGAGTCAGAACTTCGAATTTTATAAGGTAATGATCGGACAATACTTTAGTATACGGGAGTACCATAACTTTGGAGGTGGTGACACCCCTGACCAGCACTAGATCTATCGTATTGCCGTTGCGATGCGTAGGTTCATTTATTATTTGTGTAAGACCACAGCTATCAATTATAGTCTGGAGCGCCACGCACTGAGGGTCCGATGGGGTATTCATATGGATATTAAAGTCCCCCATTATGATTATATTGTCTGCGTGCGTCACTAGATCAGCAACGAACTCTGAGAATTCATTAATAAAGTCCGAGTAGGGCCCTGGGGGGCGGTAGATAACAGCCATATCGAGAGGCAGCGGTGCGACAGACCTCATAGTAAGCACCTCAAACGATTTGTATTTATTATTTAGGTTAGGGGTAAGGTTAAAGTTTTCATTGTATATTAGTGCGACCCCCCCACCCCTTTTAAGGGGACGGGCAATATGCGCATTCGTATAGTTAGGAGGAGATGCCTCATTTAGCGCAAAAAATTCGTCTGGTTTGAGCCAGGTTTCGCTAAGACCAATGACGTTAAGATTGTTGTCTCTAATGACCTCATTAACTAATAACGTTTTGGGAGACAATGATCTTATGTTTAAAAAGCCCATATTATAAGTATTGGGCTGTTTTGACGAGTTTTTGTTTAAATTATCCGTAGTAGAAATATTAATAATGTTGCGTTTATTATACGTAGTGCACTTTAAATAGTTTCGACCATATCTAGGAATTGATACGACGGGAATTTTCAGATTGTTTGCTTGATGCTGCGATCGACTGAACGCATCATGATTTGCCACCTCAGTAGAATGCATATCTACCCCGGACACATTCACAACAGAAAACACATTATGTGAGTTGTGTGTTATTCTAAGAAAATTGCTATGCGTACAGGAATTATCCAGCCTGGCGCTGGCTAGTTCTAGCTTAACTGACTCCTCACCCGGACTAGCAGGCTCTGTAATTGCCTGTGACCGGGCTTGCTCTAGTGTAGTTAGTCAAATGTGACTTAAACAGTAGTCTATATTCTTAGACAGGATGATGGCGCCTTCCTGGTTAGGGTGAAGGCCGTCCCTCATCAGCAAGCCTGGTTTGCCCCAGAAAGAGGGCCAATTATCAATAAACGTTAGTCCCTGTTGTCTACAGAAGCTAGCCAGCCACTTGTTAAGCGAGACTAATCTGCTATATCTCTCATCATTGCCTCTCGCAGGCAGGGGGCCAGAGACAATTACTCGATGCCTGGACATCTTTCTAGCGAGATCACAAGTCCTGGCTATGTTTCTCTTTGTAATCTCTGACTGTCTCATTCTAGTGTCATTGGAGCCAACGTGTACAACTATATTCGCATAACTAGTGGTGCGATTAGCCTGTCGTACGTGTTTACTAGGCCTGTTGCGAGTTAGCTCCCTAAGATTAGCCTCTATGTCAGGTGCTCGGGCCCCCGGGATGCACTTAATTGTGGCTGGTTTGCTAAGCTTTATGTTTCGGGTGATGGAGTCCCCTATGACTAAGGTGTGGTGCCCGGTAGACTGGGGTGTAGGACTAGCTAAAGAGCTAAATCTATTATGCGTCTCAACCGGTACACCGTAGCTTGTAGGCCGCTTAGGACTGCTACAGGCTGGGCTAGTTAGCTCGCTACAGCTAACGCTAGCAGATGTGTCCGCAACATCTAAAGTTACGAGATTACTCTGCTCTAACTGGCGGACACGGCCCTCTAGCAGAGCCAGCCTCTCCGTGAGTAAGGTGCAAGACGCGCAGGAAGCCATACTCACGGTGTTTTCTGTCACCGAGTGAAGTTCCTGCTGTCTTCCGAGAAGTCCTGGTCACGGTGTGCAGGAGTAGACTCCTTCTGACCGGCGCCCGGCGACGCCTTTCTCCGCGCTAGCTTCGTTAGCTTAGCAGCTAGCTGCTAGCTAGCTGCGGGAGGGGTGGAGAGACAGAGATCGGGTGATTTGCAAGTTAAATAGTACTACTAAATATGTTGAGAAAGTAATAAAGAAAGCTGCAGAACAATTTAAAAGCACACAAATAGAACGATACTTAGCTTTTTCGAAACAGCGAGCAGTCAGCGAGCAGTCACGTCTAGAGGGTTCTCATGTTGAAATATTTACAAACCCCGTTTCCATATGAGTTGGGAAATTGTGTTAGATGTAAATATAAATGGAATACAATGATTTGCAAATCATTTTCAACCCATATTCAGTTGAATATGCTACAAAGACAACATATTTGATGTTCAAACTGATAAACGTTTTTTTTTTTGCAAATCATTAACTTTAGAATTTGATGCCAGCAACACGTGACAAAGAAGTTGGGAAAGGTGGCAATAAATACTGATAAAGTTGAGGAATGCTCATCAAACACTTATTTGGAACTTCCCACAGGTGAACAGGCAAATTGGGAACAGGTGGGTGCCATGATTGGGTATAAAAGTAGATTCCATGAAATGCTCAGTCATTCACAAACAAGGAGGGGGCAAGGGTCACCACTTTGTCAACAAATGCGTGAGCAAATTGTTGAACTTTTTAAGAAAAACCTTTCTCAACCAGCTATTGCAAGGAATTTAGGGATTTCACCATCTACAGTCCGTAATATCATCAAAGGTTTCAGAGAATCTGGAGAAATCACTGCACGTAAGCAGCTAAGCCCGTGACCTTCGATCCCTCAGGCTGTACTGCATCAACAAGCGACATCAGTGTGTAAAGGATATCACCACATGGGCTCAGGAACACTTCAGAAACCCACTGTCAGTAACTACAGTTGGTCGCTACATCTGTAAGTGCAAGTTAAAACTCTCCTATGCAAGGCGAAAACCGTTTATCAACAACACCCAGAAACGCCGTCGGCTTCGCTGGGCCTGAGCTCATCTAAGATGGACTGATACAAAGTGGAAAAGTGTTCTGTGGTCTGACGAGTCCACATTTCAAATTGTTTTTGGAAACTGTGGATGTCGTGTCCTCCGGACCAAAGAGGAAAAGAACCGTCCGGATTGTTATAGGCGCAAAGTTGAAAAGCCAGCATCTGTGATGGTATGGGGGTGTATTAGTGCCCAAGACATGGGTAACTTACACACCTGTGAAGGCGCCATTAATGCTGTAAGGTACATACAGGTTTTAGACTTAGTCTTAGACTTCCTTTTTATTTTCATTCAAATTTGAACATTACAGCACAGATAAGAACGAAATTTCGTTACATAAGCACATGGTAGTGCAGGATAAGAAAGCAATAAGGTGCATATATAAATAAATAAATAAATATATATAAATAATATATATAATATATATATAAAATAAATAAATATATATAAATAAATAAATAGATTACTGTACAAATAGATATATTGCACTTTTTCACATGCGTCCACGTTTATGGATGTATGTTATATTGTCTTTTTTATTCCAGTGAGTTAATCCATTTTGGGGGGGGTTGAGGGGATAATTTAATTTAATTATGATGCGTTCAAGAGTCTTACGACCTGAGGGAAGAAGCTGTTACAGAACCTGGAGTTTCTGCTTCGGAGGCTGCGGAACCTCTTTCTAGAGTCCAGCAGTGAAAACAGTCCTTGGTGGGGGTGGGAGAAGTCTTTGCAGATTTTCTGAGCCCTGGTCAGGCAGCGGCTTTTTGCGATCTCCTGGATAGGAGGAAGAGGAGTCCTGATGATCTTTTCCGCCGTCCTCACCACTCTCTGGAGAGACTTCCAGTCTGAGGCATTGCAGGCTCCAGTCCAGACAGAGATGCTGTTGGTCAGCAGGCTCTCTATAGTGCCTCTGTAGAATGTGCTGAGAATGGGGGGAGGGAGCTGTGCTCTTTTCATCCGACGCAAAAAGAGCATGCGCTGCTGAGCTCTTTTTACAAGAGTGTGTAGGGACCAGGTGATATTGTCAGTTATCTGCACCCCCAGGAACTTGGTGCTACTTACTATCTCCACCGCTGTGCCGTTGATGTAGAGTGGAGCGTGGCTGGACTGGTGCTTCCTGAAGTCAACGATGATCTCCTTGGTCTTGTTGACATTCAGAACCAGGTTGTTGGTTCTGCACCAGTCAACCAGATGTTTCATCTCCTCCCTGTAGTCCATGTCGTTGTTGTCACGGATGAGGCCCACTACTGTCGTGTCGTCCGCATACTTCACAATGTGGTTAGTAGTGGACCGGGGGCAGCAGTCATGAGTCATCAACGTGAACAGCAGCTGACTCAGGACGCAGCCCTGGGGGGAGCCGGTGCTCAGGGAGATGGCACTGGAGGTGTTGTTGCCCACTCTCACAGATTGGGGTCTGTCTGTGAGGAAGTCAAGCAGCCAGTTGCAAAGGGGGTTACTGAATCCAAGGAGGACCAGTTTGCTCACCAAGTGCTGCGGGATGATGGTGTTGAATGCTGAGCTGAAGTCCAGGAACAACATCCGCACGTGTGTTCTTTCCTTCCAGATGTTCTAAGCTCAGGTGCAGTGTAGAGGAGATGGCGTCCTCTGTGGAGCGGTTAGGGCGATAAGCAAACTGGTATGGGTCGAATGTGGGGGGAAGTCTGGAGCAACATATGTTGCCATCCAAGCAACGTTACCATAGACGCCCCTGCTTATTTCCGCAAGACAATGCCAAGCCACGTGTTATATCAATGTAGCTTCATAGTAAAAGAGTGCGAGTACTAGACTGGCCTGCCTGTACTCCAGACCTGTCTCCCATTGAAAAAGTGTGGCGCATTATGAAGCCTAAAATACCACACTGGAGACCCCGGACTGTTGAACAACTTAAGCTGTACATCAAGCAAGAATGGGAAAGAATTCCACCTGAGAAGCTTAAAAAATGTGTCTCCTCAGTTCCCAAACGTTTACTGAGTGTTGTTAAAAGGAAAGGCCATGTAACACAGTGGTGAACATGCCCTTTCCCAACTACTTTGGCACGTGTTGCAGCCATGAAATTCTAAGTTAATTATTATTTGCAAAAAATAAATAAAGTTTATGAGTTTGAACATCATATCTTGTCTTTGTAGTGCATTCAATTGAATATGGGTTGAAAAGGATTTGCAAATCATTGTATTCCGTTTATATTTACATCTAACACAATTTCCCTACTCAAATGGAAACGGGGTTTGTATTTAGAAAGTAGCAGGCTCCAGCACCCCCACAAACCCCAAAAGGGACAAGCAGTAGAAAATGGATGGATGGATAAACTTGTTTTTTTAGACGAGTTTAGATGCAAGCTAATGTAACTCCATACTTGGTTGTTTTTACTGATATTGGACGATATCTGATGACAATATCAGATTGTGACACCCTAGTGAACTTGACAAAGGTCAGTAAAAACAAGTATTGCATTTGGGAAACACCTCGCTATAAACCAAACGACTCAGTGGGCCACTTAAGCCACCTCTGGTCGAGTCCATCTTCAAAGAGTCATTCATTAAGAGCTGTGTCCAAATTCTTTGTCCATTTGTTTCTCTCAGCGTACGAGAATGTGTTCTGTGGTCACCATGGTTGCTGTGTATGTTTGCAGCTGAGAAGGTGTCCTCTCTGGGGAAAAACTGGCACCAGCCATGTCTGCGCTGCGAGAGATGCAGTAAGACGCTGACGGCGGGTGGTCACGCCGAGGTGAGGAGACAGGCGGTCCATTGCATTTTTATGAAGGTAACAAATGAGAGCGGTCCATTCTGTCCTGTTTCAGCACGAGGGGCAGCCATATTGCCACAAACCATGCTACGCTGCGCTGTTTGGACCAAAAGGTATCCGTCCAAAATCGAAAAAATATATTGAAGCAAAAGACAGAAGCTTCTTTCCTTGATGTCACAATGGCAACAAACCTGTGAAGGTGTCTCAAGGCTTCAATGCCTGCAGAAATATTCTCATATCAACGAGATTGTTATGTTAATGATTCCTGTTCTCCGCAGGTGTGAACACGGGAGGAGTGGGAAGCTACATTTACGACAATGCTTAACACGGAACACAGCACATCACAGACACACAATCATTCTGTGGAGGCAAAATAGCTTCTATTTCATATGTCCTCACGACTGTCTTTATTGCTCGAGCTGTCATGTATTATTAGTGTGGAAAGTCTGACTGTAGGACAAAGATCTTGTTCTATTTGGAGATCTGCCGAATGTTTAAATAATTTTATACAGTAAGACTTTGATGGTAAGACACAACTAAATCTGTCAAATAAATGCCAAAAATCATTATGCCTTTAAATGTTCCTTCTCATCAACCTGTAGGTGGGGACATCTGTCAGTTCCGAACACAGTTTGAACATTTAAATAGGCAATCAAATGTTTTTAATTTAAAAGGTAATAAAATAAAAACATTGCGGCGATGTACTGATGTTGCTAATTATGGGGTGCAACTAAACTAGCACTACTAAGGAGCCACAAATGTATGAATAAAAAAACTTTTCCAATATCACATGTGAAAAATTCTGTACTCACACATCTGGCCTTTATTTGTTTTTCAACTTCTAAAAAAAAGTGTATGTACATGTACAGTATGTACCGGTGTGTGTGTGTGTATGTATGTATATATAATATATATATATATATATATACATATATATATATATATATATATAAATGAATGTATTGTGTGTGTGTGTTTGTACAGTATTTATGTATATACTGTATATATATATATATGTATCTATATATATATATATATATATATATATCTATATATATATATTGTGGAGTCTCACTCAGGCACCGCCTGACAGGTAGGCAC
Organism: Nerophis lumbriciformis; assembly: GCF_033978685.3. Taxonomy (NCBI): domain Eukaryota; kingdom Metazoa; phylum Chordata; class Actinopteri; order Syngnathiformes; family Syngnathidae; genus Nerophis; species Nerophis lumbriciformis. Next base: position 5,802,578 of record NC_084581.2, read on the forward strand.
CTCACAGGGGAGGAGCCAGGGCGTGGAGGCAGAGTGGAACACAGAGGACAACGCCCCAGCCTTGGCCACATCATCGAGGGGCGGTACTTTCCCCTGTACCTGCTCAATCAGCCTGAAGTGCCACCAGCTGTGCGGCCAGGTGGGGTCCAGCTACAAACTGTTCTTAACTCTGCCTCATTCAGGTCTGGCTCTCCTCTGTGTCAAGGCAGGTGCATCAGGCGGTAAGTGAGACATCCACTATTTCCCCATTAATGACATTATTAGGGAAATGTTTTCTGATATTATGTTTTCTCTTGTTTGATAGGCAATGACCTTTGACCTTTAAGGAAGTGTGCTGTGTGAAGGACAGAGAGCCCCAGATGGGAGATATTTATGTTTATTATTGGACACTTTAAGTTTGCTGATTCCACACCCCGCCCTTCCTAAAAACACTTGTACAATAAATGCCCTTTTCGGCTTGCTGCAAAACCAATCCTGTGTCTTGGTGAGAATCAGGTACCACATATGGTGGAGAACGCAGGTACTCTGATTCACGTCAACCTCTGATGATGTCACACACGGAAGCACTGAGTGCTTTGCTAAAAAGCCAAGCTGAACTTCAAGGTGCGGTACAAGAATTAGTAAAAAAAATTGCTAAAGATGTGGCTAGTACACGGCCACCCGCTGCAGTCCTAACTAAGTTATCGGGTGAGGATGATGTGGAAGCCTACTTGGAGCTTTTCGAGCGCACTGCGGCCCGGGAGAAGTGGCCGGTAGCTGAATGGGGATCCATTCTGGCACCTTTCCTCACTGGAGAAGCCCAGCGGGTGTGTAGCGACCTGGCATTGGCGGATGCTCAAGACTTTAAGAAACTAAAGAAAGCCATTCTCGACAGCCAAGGGTGCAGTCTGCCTGCCAGGGCCCAGCAATATCACAACTGGACCTTCCAGCCCACACAACCCCCGCGACAGCAGGTAGCCGCACTGCTCCGCCTAACACACCGCTGGCTAACGACCGAAGGGAACCCCCCCTCTGTAGATAGACTGGTGATAGACCGCTGTATCCGAGCCTTTCCGCCTGATGCCCGGAAGTATGCCGCACAAGTGAGCCCTTTAACTGTGGAGCAGTTGGTGGCGTTATTAGAGAACCACCAAGTGAGCATGGAAATGCTGAGAGCCACCCGTATGGAAACGGCCAGACCCACCGGGGAAGAGAAGCTAGGGCGCGACCGCCGAAGAGCGCCACCGCCAGCTCCATCCCCACCCCGACCTCAGGGCGCTGCCCCCGAGAGACCCAGTTGGGCCCCACATCGGAAATGTTATGTGTGTGGACACCCGGACCACATGTCTTGGGCGTGCCCGGAACGTGACCGTGATGTCTCCATGGCCACAGCCCCCAGCTCAGATGCAGGAAAACCATGCCTCCACACGGGGAGTGGACGACGACAGCATGCCAGCCTTCCAGTGAAGATCGGGGGGACCGATGCACATGCATTGCTGGACAGTGGGAGCGCTGTGACCCTGGTACATGTTGACCTGGCCGGACCCCTCAGCGAAGACACTGTTCCAGTGACGTGTGTACATGGAGATGTCCGCCAGTATCCGGTGAGCCATATACACATTCAGACACCCCGAGGGGATGCACTGGTAGCAGCTGGAGTGGTACCAAACCTGCCTGTTCCCCTACTCATCGGGTCTGACTGTGTACTCTTTGGCCGTTACTGGACCCCGGGCTACATTCCAAGTGCCGTTCCACGACAGCGTCGCCGTCGCAACAATGGACTCAAAAATATGAGACCGCTTGCAGCCTGCCCCGCGTTTAGGCCCTCGTCAGATGCCCCACAGAGTGACAGCTCGGCTGAAGAGGAGCGACGGGAGAGCAGGAAGGAGGAGGAGGAGGCAGAAGAGGAAGGGGACCCCTTTGTGGAGTTCCCCGTACCAGAAGAGAGCATCAACCAAAAAACGGGCGAGTTTGCCACTGCCCAGTGGAATGATCAGAACCTCAGCTGGGCCCGACAGCAAGTAGTAGAAATTGACGGACAGAAATGTGAAGGGGTGAGTGCACTTAATTCACCGTATTTTCTGATAAAAAATGGCCTTCTGTATAGAGGGGTGCTAACTAAGGGCAGGGACATAATTGAGCAACTGCTGGTGCCCAAGTCGTATATCTCCCGAGTGCTTTATCTTGCCCACACTCATCAGCTGGGAGCTCACCTAGGTATACAAAAGACGTATGACCGCATAATAACCCGCTTCTATTGGCCCGGTGTGAAACGAGCCATAGAAGACTTTTGCAAGGGCTGTCCTGAATGCCAAAAGAATGCACCGAGACCCACCTATCGAAACCCCTTGGTCCCGCTCCCCATCATCAGCACCCCATTCTCACGTCTGGCAATGGACATCGTTGGACCACTCCCAAAGTCAGCCAGAGGACATCGCTACATACTGGTAATACTAGACTATGCCACCCGATATCCTGAGGCTGTACCATTACGCACAGCCTCAGCCAAAGCGATAGCACATGAACTGTTTATGATGTTTAGCCGAGTGGGAATTGCCGATGAGATTTTAACGGACCAGGGCACATGTTTTATGTCACAAGTGCTAACCATGCTGTACAAATGGCTGAAAGTGAAACGCATACGAACCTCTATATACCATCCTCAGACAGATGGCCTGGTGGAACGTTTCAACTGTACGTTGAAGAAGATGCTAAAAAAAGTAGCCGACGAAGACGGGAAAGACTGGGATCACCTCATTCCATATGTCCTCTTTGCCATCAGAGAGGTTCCCCAGGCGTCCACTGGCTTCTCCCCCTTTGAGCTTGTCTATGGCCGACGTCCCCGAGGCGTGCTGGACATTGCGAAAGAGACCTGGGAGAACCAACCCTCGCCACACCGCAGTGTGATCGACCATGTCGCCCAACTACAAGCCCGGGCTCGCAAAATCTGGCCCATGGTAAGAGAACATATGGAAAAAGCCCAAAGAGAACAGGCGAAAACGTATAACAGAGGTGCCACACTCCGAGAGTTCCAAGTTGGGGAAAAAGTGCTGGTATTAGTTCCGTCCAGCGAGTGCAAGTTCTTGGCCAGATGGCAGGGGCCTTACGAGGTAATTGAGAGAATGGGCCCCGTCAACTACAAGGTAAACCAGCCAGGCCGGCGGAAAGGTCACCAAATTTACCATGTAAATATTCTGAAAAAATGGCATGCGGCAGAGCCGTTGCCATCTACTGCGTTTTTAACTGCACACTCTCCCCAGACCACTCCCCCGGTACCTATAGGAGAGGACCTCTCCCCGTCCCAAAAGCAGGAGGTGAAGGAACTTCTGGGACGGAACCAGGACCGCCTCTCGGAATTGCCAGGAAGGACCCAGGCGATCAAACATGACATTGAGACCAAACCCGGAAAGGTGATAAGACAAAGGCCCTACCGAATCCCAGAAGCCAGGCGGGCGGCTATAAAAGAAGAGGTAAAGAAAATGTTAGAACTTGGAGTAATAGAGGAATCTCATAGTCCATGGTCCAGCCCGATTGTTATTGTGCCAAAACCAGACGGGTCCCTGAGATTTTGTAATGACTTTCGCAAATTGAATGAGATTTCACTGTATGACGCTTATCCCATGCCCAGAGTAGATGAGCTGATAGAGCGGCTCGGACCTGCTCGTTTCATCAGCACCCTGGACCTGACCAAGGGCTACTGGCAGGTGCCATTGACGGAAAGGGCGAAACCTAAAACGGCTTTCTCCACACCCGAGGGGCTGTTCCAATATACTGTCTTACCGTTCGGGATACACGGGGCCCCGGCAACATTCCAGAGGATGATGGACCGAGTTCTACAGCCCCACCAAGAATACGCAGCCGCCTACCTAGACGATATTGTGATTCACAGCACCAGCTGGTCTCTCCATCTCCAGCATCTCGACGCAGTCCTAGGAGCCCTGAGACGTGCCGGACTGACTGTCAACGCTAAGAAGTGCCGAGTGGGTCTGACTGAGACTGATTATCTTGGCTACACCATAGGAAGAGGCTGCGTAAAACCCCAGGCCCGCAAAGTGGAGCGCATCAGGGAATGGCCCCGACCCTTGACGAAAAAGCAAGTAAAATCATTTATTGGCCTGGTATCATATTATCAAAAGTTTATTAAAAATTTCTCTACGATTGCAACACCGATGTATGAACTGACACGGAACAAATTGCCCCATCATGTCACCTGGACGGCTGAGGCCGAGACTGCCTTCAACATGTTGAAGAAAGCCCTAAGTGAAGAACCGGTGTTGAAAGCCCCCGACTTCAGCCAGCCATTCATCCTCCACACTGACGCCTCAGGCACGGGAATTGGAGCTGTGCTCGCCCAGCTCGTGGATGGAGAGGAGCACCCAGTGACATTTATTAGTCGGAAGCTCCAGAGCCATGAGCGAAACTATGCCACAGTGGAAAAGGAGTGCTTGGCAGTCAAATGGGCAATACACCACCTCCGCTACTACCTATGGGGTAGGACCTTCACCTTGGTGACAGACCACGCCCCCTTGAAGTGGATGTCCACAAATAAGGATCGAAACGATCGCGTCACACGCTGGTTCCTGGAACTACAGAATTACCACTTCACCGTGGAATATCGGCCTGGGAAGGCGATCCGACATGCAGACGCCATGTCCCGCCTCTATGAAGAGGACAAAGAAGCTCCCGGACCGACCGGCGAGCTTAGGGGGGGGGATATGTGGAGTCTCACTCAGGCACCGCCTGACAGGTAGGCACCTCACAGGGGAGGAGCCAGGGCGTGGAGGCAGAGTGGAACACAGAGGACAACGCCCCAGCCTTGGCCACATCATCGAGGGGCGGTACTTTCCCCTGTACCTGCTCAATCAGCCTGAAGTGCCACCAGCTGTGCGGCCAGGTGGGGCCCAGCTACAAACTGTTCTTAACTCTGCCTCATTCAGGTCTGGCTCTCCTCTGTGTCAAGGCAGGTGCATCAGGCGGTAAGTGAGACATCCACTATTTCCCCATTAATGACATTATTAGGGAAATGTTTTCTGATATTATGTTTTCTCTTGTTTGATAGGCAATGACCTTTGACCTTTAAGGAAGTGTGCTGTGTGAAGGACTGAGAGCCCCAGATGGGAGATATTTATGTTTATTATTGGACACTTTAAGTTTGCTGATTCCACACCCCGCCCTTCCTAAAAACACTTGTACAATAAATGCCCTTTTCGGCTTGCTGCAAAACCAATCCTGTGTCTTGGTGAGAATCAGGTACCACAATATATACAGTGGGGCAAAAAAGTATTTAGTCAGCCACCGATTGTGCAAGTTCTCCCACTTAAAATGATGACAGAGGTCTATAATTTTCATCATAGGTACACTTCAACTGTGAGAGACAGAATGTGAAAAAAAAATCCAGGAATTCACATTGTAGGAATTTTAAAGAATTTATTTGTAAATTATGGTGGAAAATAAGTATTTGGTCACTTCAAACAAGGAAGATCTCTGGCTCTCACAGACCTGTAACTTCTTCTTTAAGAAGCTCTTCTGTCCTCCACTTGTTACCTGTATTAATGGCACCTGTTTGAACTCGTTATCTGTATAAAAGACACCTGTACACAGCCTCAAACAGTCAGACTCCAAACTCCACTATGGCCAAGACCAAAGAGCTGTCGAAGGACACCAGGAAAATAATTGTAGACCTTCACCAGACTGTGAAGAGTGAATCTACAATAGGCAAGCAGCTTGGTGTGAAAAAATCAACTGTGGGAGCAATTATCAGAAAATGGAAGATATACAAGACCACTGATAATCTCCCTCGATCTGGGGCTCCACGCAAGATCTCATCCCGTGGGGTCAAAATGATCATCAGAACGGTGAGCAAAAATCCCAGAACCACACGGGGGGACCTGGTGAATGACCTGCAGAGAGCTGGGACCAAAGTAACAAAGGTTACCATCAGTAACACACTACGCCGACAGGGAATCAAATCCTGCAGTGCCAGACGTGTCCCCCTGCTTAAGCCAGTGCATGTCCAGGCCCGTCTGAAGTTTGCCAGAGAGCACATGGATGATACAGCAGAGGATTGGGAGAATGTCATGTGGTCAGATGAAACCAAAATAGAACTTTTTGGTATAAACTCAACTCGTTGTGTTTGGAGGAAGAAGAATACTGAGTTGCATCCCAAGAACACCATACCTACTGTGAAGCATGGGGGTGGAAACATCATGCTTTGGGGCTGTTTTTCTGCTAAGGGGACAGGCCGACTGAACCGTGTTAAGGAAAGAATGAACGGGGCCATGTATCGTGAGATTTTGAGCCAAAACCTCCTTCCATCAGTGAGAGCTTTGAAGATGAAACGTGGCTGGGTCTTCCAGCATGACAATGATCCCAAACACAACGCCCGAGCAACGAAGGAGTGGCTCCGTAAGAAGCATTTGAAAGTCCTGGAGTGGCCTAGCCAGTCTCCAGACCTCAACCCCATAGAAAATCTGTGGAGGGAGTTGAAAGTCTGTGTTGCTCGGCGACAGCCCCAAAACATCACTGCTCTCGAGAAGATCTGCATGAAGGAATGGGCCAAAATACCAGCTACTGTGTGTGCAAACCTGGTAAAGACCTATAGTAATCGTTTGACCTCTGTTATTGCCAACAAAGGTTATATTACAAAGTATTGAGTTGAATTTTTGTTATTGACCAAATACTTATTTGCCACCATAATTTACAAATAAATTCTTTAAAAATCCTACAAGATGAATTCCTGGATTTTTTTTTCACATTCTGTCTCTCACAGTTGAAGTGTACCTATGATGAAAATTACAGACCTCTGTCATCATTTTAAGTGGGAGAACTTGCACAATCGTGGCTGACTAAATACTTTTTTGCCCCACTGTATATACATATACACACAGTCGCGATCAAAAGTTGACATACACTTATAAAGAACATTATCTCATGGCTGTCTTCTACAACTCTTGTTTTTTTGTGAGAGTGATTGGAGCACATACTTGTTGGTCACAAAAAACATTCATGAAGTTTGGTTCTTATATGAATTTTTTATGGGTCTACTGAAAATGTGACCAAATCTGCTGGGTCAAAAGTATACATACATCAATGTTAATATTTGGTTACATGTCCCTTGGCAAGTTGCACTGCAATAAGGCGCTTTTGGTAGCCATCCACAAGCTTCTGGTTGAATTTTTGACCACTCCAAAAGTGGTGCAGTTCAGCTAAAGTTGTTGGTTTTCTGACATGGACTTGTTTCTTCAGTATTGTCCACACGTTTAAGTCAGGACTTTGGGAAGGCCATTCCAAAACCTTCATTCTAGCCTGATTTAGCCATTCCTTTACCACTTTTGACGTGTGTTTGGGGTCATTGTCCTGTTGGAACACCCAACTGCGCCCAAGACCCAACCTCCGGGCTGATGATTTTAGGTTGTCATGAAGAACTTGGAGGTAATCCTCCTTTTTCATTGTCCCGTTTACTCTCTATAAAGTACCAGTTACATTGGCAGCAAAACAGGCCCAGGGCATAATATTACCACCACCATGCTTGACGGTAGGAATGGTGTTCCTGGGATTAAAGGCCTCACCTTTTCTCCTCCAAACATTGCTGTGTATTGTGGCCAAACAGCTCAATTTCTGTTTCATCTGACATCACATGGACAAAGATAAGACCACCTGGAGGAAAGTTCTGTGGTAATAACGAATAGCCCTAACGACGCAAGTTTTACTGCAAAACAAATAGCCCTATAGTGTCTGCTTTGAGAATGGATTGGATTGGGTCAACAATCGCAATATCTATCTACGTTTCCACAACTAGAGGTCTTCGTATTTATTTAGGCATGGCAAACATAACATAACTTCAAATAACACAAACTAATGTGATCTCTTGCAGTTGATTTCATGCTATATACTTCACCGTCATCTACACCAATATGATTCAGTTTAAGAAGCTACCAAGTGTTCACAAACTACACATAACAAGAATAATGATGGAACATCTTGAACCCTTTATTTTTATTGAGACATAGATTATAATAATTGTTTGCTTACTATGGTATATTATTTGTTCACTGTTCTGTTGCAGAGAACAAGGAAATGGGAAAAAATTGCTATGGACTGAAAAGGGGTAGGATAAATAAGCTCTGCTTCTTCCAACTCCTTTTCGGACGTGCTGTAATGAAACAATTGGAAATGTGTGATGCATTGTATCGTATGCATATTCGAAATAAACAAACTGAACTGAACTTGTCCTTAGTTTACGATTAGTTCTGCTCTCAAACAACTTGCACTGAGCGTAGTCTATAAAATACGCTGCACCTCCCTGATACCGAAGTACATGTCAAACTACTTCCTTAACCGCCATAACAACAACACCAGGGGGAGCTCCACTAACCACGTTAAACCCAGATTCCAATCTAACAAAGGTCTAAACTCATTCTCCTTCTATGCCACATCAATATGGAATGCACTCCCAACAGGTGTAAAAGAAAGTGCATCTCTATCCTCCGTCAAAACTGCACTAAAACAGCACCTCCAGGCAACTTCAACCCTTGACTAACCTCCCCCTTCCACATTCCACCTCCCCGGATTGTAAATAATCAAATGTATTTCTAATGTATATACTTGTTCTTATGCTATCTGAACTCACTATGTTCTCTGCTCGCTGTACATATCCTACCAAGTCAGACCTACACTGTTTCAATGCCCATTTCTCTGATGATGCAATTGTTGATGACTGAAGTGCTGATATCAACCAAACCCTCCTCATCCCACCCCCCGGATTGTAAATAATGTAAATAATTCAATGTATATACTCTGATGATTAACTTGTGTGATGACTGTATTATGATGATAGTATATATTTGTACCATGAATTGATTTACGTGGACCCCGACTTAAACAAGTTGAAAAACTTATTCGGGTGTTACCATTTAGTGGTCAATTGTACGGAATATGTACTTCACTGTGCAATCTACTAATACAAGTTTCAATCAATCAATCAAAACACTACATAAACCCGATTGCATCACAGAAAGTTTCTCAAACAAATGAAATGTTAACCTTTTACGAAGTGATCACTGCAGATAATTGAGTCCTTTTATGAACCACTTCTTTCTATAAAAGCCATTTTTACTATCTCTGGATTCGAACCTTTGAACAGCACTTAAAACTGTATTTGCCCTTCATGAGTATAATGCCACGACAAGGCTAAGCGGACGTGACGTCATATGCAACCCAGCAATTCTCAAATACAGCACCGCGGACGCGAAAATGTGCGTTTTCTAGCGCTGCCGATTCATTGACGCGCCATGTCGTTGTTAAAACATTTTCACGGGAGAGATTTTTTAATGAAGAACGCCTAATACAATAGGCACGTTTCAAGTACTGGGAGAATTGAGTTACCTTTTATTTTTGTCCCTATGGTTCCCGCGCTAGCATCACAACAGTTAGCTTGTGACGTCGTTAGCAAGAAGGCGCCGAGCAGCGTGTTGTTGTTTTCGATTTGACATGTTTTACATGTTGGACGGCCAGGATGAAACACTCGTCGGAAACTGTGTAAACAGCAACCAATTAGCGCTGATTCGGGGAGAAGATGGGCTGAGCAACGCTGGAGCGACGAGGCAGGCGAACCAGAAGAAAAGAGGCAAGAAAAAAAGGCTTCGGTCGACGGATCTGCGGCATCAGCAGAACCCCAGCAGCAGAAGCTTCCGCTTGTCAGACAACAACAACGGCCTGCCCGCCTCGTCTGCTCTTAAACCCACAGCCCAGCCTGGTTCCGACCTGCCTGCCCGAACCCAAGCCGTCATCATGACCCGCCATCTTTTGAAACAGGAAACCAAGAAAGAGGTAAAGACTCACACCCCTCTCAAGTCTGATATTAATTACTTTCAGGGTTGATTCTTCAATTGTGAAGTGAAGTGAATTATATTTATATAGCGCCTTTCTCTAGTGACTCAGAGCGCGTTACATTATCTAAGTTACATTTAAACCAGTGTGCCCAAGGACACAACGGCAGTGAATCGGATTGAATTGAATTGAATTGAATTGAATTATATTATATTTATATAGCGCTTTTCTCTAGTGACTCGCTTTACATAGTGAAAACCCAATATCTAAGTTACATTTAAACCAGTGTGGGTGGCACTGGGAGCAGGTGGGTAAAGTGTCTTGCCCAAGGACACAACGGCAGTGACTAGGATGGCGGAAGCGGGGATCGAACCTGCAACCTTCAGGTTGATGGCATGGCCACTCTACCAACCGAGCTATACCGCCCGGATGGTATTAAACAAGACAGGAGAGTAACCTCTACAGCAGTGGTTCTCAACCTTTTTTCAGTGATGTACCCCCTGTGAATTTTTTTTAAATTCAAGTACCCCCTAATCAGAGCAAAGCATTTTTGGTTGAAAGAAAGAGATAAAGAAGTAAAATACATCAGTTTCTGATTTATTAAATTGTATAACAGTGCAAAATATTGCTAATTTGTAGTGGTCTTTCATGAACTATTTGGAAAAAAAGATAGGTTTTATTTATATTTACAAAGAATTTTTTGAATTGTTGCTATTTTTAGAAATATTTAAAAAAAATCTCACGTACCCCTTGGCACACCTTCAAGTACCCCAGGGGTACGCGTACCCCCATTTGAGAACCACTGCTCTACAGTACGCGTTTTAGTGTCAGTCCAAATGTATAGCTAGTCATGAAGGACATAAAATACAGTAATAGTTCTGCAAAAAGGGAGGGAGAGACAAGCTTATTGGGAGCATGAAGTGTATAGTATACCATGAATTGATTAACATGGACCCCGACTTAAACAAGTTGAAAAACGTATTCGGGTGTTACCATTTAGTGGTCAATTGTACGGAATATGTACTGTACTGTGCAATCTACTAATAAAAGTCTCAATCAATAATGAGACTACTAGGCTGCTTAATTATCACTATCGATTTCACTGGAGCAGATCCCTTTTCATTCAAAGGTACCATATTCATACTAAGGATTGTCACAGTGTTTAAACTTGGGGTGTCCCAAAACAACTTTTTCTCCTTCAAGATAGTTATTAGAGAGTTGAGTTTTGGCTGATACAGAGATTAATCCGATACAATGTCAGCACATATCCTAATACATAGGCCGAGGTCGACAATCAAGAAGTCAATTAAATGAACGATTAATGAAAATGAACTTGATAACTTTGTATCAATGTCTGTGTATTTGTTTTCCTTGTCTCTTGCTTTCAAACAGGGCACTAGAGCGTGTTCGCTCAGGAGCAGAATTAATTGAAGGGAGTGAACCTTCGTGTCAACCGTCCACAATATTTGTCTATGCGAAGGCGTGACTGCTAGGTTCCGACACTGCCTCGCTAGTGCGAAACACCATGAAGTAACAAAAACTAGGAGGCAAAAAGATGATTTCCAAGCCAAATGTCTGATGCGTAAATATTTCAGCTTCAAACCAAGTGAGCGAGATTCGCCTATCAACGCAGACGAACAAGCCAGTGTTCATAATTTGTTGCAAAGTGACAACAAAATAGCTGACCTTGTTTTTCCAACTGTGGAAAAAACTGCACTTCAAGATGTTCATATTTTTTGAAGGACAATTTTTGCTAACAATGAGAGTCCATTTTATTTTTATTATTTTTATTTCAGCCTTGCTCACAATTCAAGATTCAAGATTGTTTATTGTCATGTGCACAGTTAAACAGACAGTTTGCCGTACAATGAAAATCTTACTTTGCTAGTCCACCCTTCAACAAGTCACACGTTACTTAGCTAAAATAAAATACATTTAAAAAAATGTTATATACAAGGCACAGTGAGTAACAAAACATTACTGCACATTCTGATTGACAGTCAACGGTATAAATATGGAGGTGACATTGGGTCACAGCAGCAGTTAAAAGTGTCTTTAGTGATCAAAGGTGAAAAGTGTCTACAGTGATGGTTCACAGTTCGGGGGTGGTCATGGTAGCTGTCTTTTGTTCAAAAGATAAAAGTAAAAAAGGGGGGGGGGGGTAGCTAGGGGAGCTCACATTCACAAGTTAGCATTCACAAGTCTGATGGCCTGTGGGTAGAAACTGTTTGTCAGTCTCGTAGTACTGGCTTTCAGGCTCCTGTATCGTCTGCCTGATGGTAGGAGGCTAAAGCGACTGTGCTGGGGGTGTGTACTTACTGTCCTTTATGATGTTGTGTGCTCTCCTGGTGGCCCTGGTAGAGTACATGTCCTGTAGTGAGGAGAAGGCTGAAACTGAGCAGTTTTAATCACTCGCTGGAGTGCCTTCCTGTCCTTAACAGCGCAGTTTCCATACCAGACAGTGATTGAGCTGGTAAGGACACTCTCAACCGTACTTCTATAGAAGTTGCTGAGAATTTTGTGGTGGCATGCCAAATTGTCTCAGCCTTCTTAGGAAGTACAGTCGCTGCTGGGCTTTCTTTATTGTTTGTTGGGTGTTGTGAGCCCAGGTGAGGTCCTCGCTGATGTGGGTCCCGAGGAATTTAAAGGTTTTCACCCTGTCCACCTCTGTCTCCCCTATGTACAGAGGTGTGTACTGTGCACTCCTTCTCCGTGGGTCAATAATCATCTCCTTGGTCTTGTCTGTATTCAAGGAGAGATTATTATCCTGACACCAGGCCACCAGTTCCGCTATCTCCCTTCTGTACGCTGCCTCAGCTCCCCCGGTGATCAGTCCGACAACCGTAGTATCATCTGCAAACTTGATGATACTGGTGTTGTTCTGGGAGGCCACACAGATGTGTGTGAAGAGGGTGTACAACAGGGGGCTCAGCACGCAGCCTTGGGGGGGTCCCTGTGCTTAGAACTTTTGTCCCTGATGTCTGGTTACCGACTCTGACTGACTGGGGTCTGTTTGTGAGAAAGTTCAGCACCCAGTCACAGAGAGCCGGTGTCAGACCAACAGTGAGGAGTTTAGCAGTGAGTTTTTGTGGGATGACCGTGTTAAAAGCAGAGCTGTAGTCGATGAATAATAGCCTGGCATAGGTGTCCTTGCCCTCTAAGTGGGTGAGGGTGATGTGGATGACAGTGTTGACTGCATCCTCAGTTGACCGGTTCTGCCGGTAGGCAAACTGTAGAGGGTCCAGTGTGTCTGGGATGCTTGATGTGTGACATGACTATCCTCTTGAAGCACTTCATCACTATTGGGGTGAGTGCAACGGGGCGATAATCATTCAGACAGGTCACATGTTTTTCTTTGGCAGGGGCACAATGGTGGTGGTCTTAAAGCAGGTGGGCACAACAGCTTGTGCTAGTGACAAGTTGTATATGTCAGCAAGTACGTCAGCCAGCTCTGATGAACAGACCCTGAGGGCCCGGCCAGGGATGTGGTCTGGGCCGGCTGCCTTCCGTGCAGGTCAATTTCGGGTTTTTTGCCCAAATGCGACCTGTATCAGATTTTTTCATGTCCGTATGAACAGTGCAATTCCAATTTTTTTATATCCGACATTGGCCTTTTTCGTTTGGTATAAAGTTAAAGTACCACTGATAGTCACACACACACTAGGTGTGGTGAAAAAAACCCTCTGCATTTGACCCATTCCCTTGTTCCACCCCCTGGTAGCGCTTTGGAATCCATCCATCCATTTTCTACGGCTTGTCCCTTTCGAGGGAATCATTTTGGTGATTTAACCCCCAATTCCAACCCTTGATGCTGAATGCCAAGCAGGGAGGTAATGGCTCCCATTTTTATAGTCTTTGGTATGACTCGGTTTGAACTCACGACCTACCGATCTCAGGGCGGACACTCTAACCACAAGGCCACTGAGCAGGTTAAGTCTGATAATAAGTCTGATATATATGCCGTGCGTCCTCAATGTGAACGCTTCCGCGCTCAGGTCGCATTCATCCAACCAGAACGTCATCAAAAAGCGATAAGCATTGTAATCATTTGCCAAAATAGACAGTTACCAAATAAGTAGTTGACTACTAAGCAGTTGACTACTAAGCATACAACAGTTTGCAATATGTTTTAGGAACTCATGTGAAAGTTTTACCACCCTCGTTTCCCATTGCTCACCCACAGCAATATAATCAAGCAGATACCAAAGTAAAATATCCCGTAAAACTGCAAGAGCCAAAAATACTTGTTCCCCCTTCCTTGAAATTGCCACAAATGGCCTAGTGGAAGCCATTTTTACTTCTGTAAACATTGCAATGTATGTGACGTCATGACGTTATGTCTGCAAGCAGGTCAGATTGCATTTACATTAGAAATATGAAGGGCCACTAAAATGATCAATTGACAAAAAAATCTGCATTGTAAATGTAGCCCTAGGATAGTAAAAAAGTTATTCACCTTACAATTACAATAGTAAAAATATTTGAATGATAATTTTTTTATTGCGTTTGAAATGGTTACTTGCGTTATTATTATATGTTATGATTACATTAGTGCTTAAGTTTGTTTAAAAAAATAATCCTGTTTATCGGCAATAATTTGCGAGACAGTATATTGTCTAGCAAAATTTGTTATTGGCTCAGGCCTAAAAGTGCATACTTGTATTATTTGGTTGTGTGGAATGTTGCAACAATGGTAGGTATGAAAACCACTAAGCTTATGACTAGTCCTGGGCTGAATAAATTAATTAATTGAACAATAAATGAAAATGAACCCAATAACTTTCCCAGTATCGATAAATTGTCATGTCCGTGTATTGTTTGTATTTGTCTCTCGCTTTCAAAAAGAATACAAGAGGGTTCGCTCTGTACATCGCTCTCAGAACCTTAGTGTGTCTATTCAGTAGCAGAATGTTAGCATTAATTGTTGACGTTTTGTAAATTACTTGACTAAAATACAAGAAATGACCAACATTGTGTGTTTATTGGAGGATGACATTTAAATGTTAACTGGCTGTCTAGTTCTCTAGACGCATGGAAGTCGTTTTTTCTTTTGTTGTACAGTGTTAATCATTTTTGGGAGCGCACCGTAACTAGAGGTGGGAAAAATTATCGATTGTCCGATGTATCACGATTAAAATGTGGATGATTCTGAATCGATGGACACATTTCCAAATATTGGTTATTTACATATGTTAAAGTACATAATGTTCCCTAAACGTTTGTTTTAGGTTTGTCTCTAACCAACCGCGTGAGAACCATTAGCTAACATTCGTTTAAAGGGGAACTGCACTTTTTTGTAATTTAGTCTATAATTCACAATGACTATGTGAGAAAAGAACATATGTTTTTCTCTTTTTTGTGCATTCTAATTTTAATATACAATTCATACTAGGCAGCTAACAATAAAGCTAATTGGAGTCATCGAATCTGCCCATAAAGCCCTCCAAAAATATCAAAATACCGCCAACAATACTCCATTTACATGCCATGGCTTGCATATGGACCAAGTATTAGCGACATTGTTATTATAAGAACTAATGCCAAAGAACTACTTTTTTGCAGTGCCATAATCACAGAAAAGTAATGCAGTATTGCTGCGTTGCACTTCCTGGTTTAGGTGATGGTCCAATGTCCCATTAGGCACCTGGGTAAAGTTGGCCCATCGCAAAACTCTGTTGAAATAGTCTAATTCGTTAGTGCTGGTTTGTGCCGTTGAAATGGTTGTTTGTGCTGTTTTCATTTCTGAGTTACTAAATATTATTTTATAGTTCAATCAAAGGTCACCCTCCGTTCTCCAAATTAATTCCAAAGCTAAAATAGTCTCATTTGTTGGTACTTTGTTTGTGCTGCAAACATTTGTGGTCTAACTAACGTTTTATGTTATTAACGTGTAATTAAGTTATTACATACAAACAGTCCTTAACTATGTCAAAATCTCCCCAAATCAGTCCCAATCGTTTGTACTGGTTTGTGCAGTTGAAATGTTTGTTTGTGCTGCTTTTCTTTCTTAGTTAATAAATATTATTTTATAGGTCAATCAAAGGTCACCCAGCACCCCACTTTCTCCAAACTAAACCAAAATAGACTCATTAGTTTGTGCTGCGTTAATGCTGGTGAGTGCAGGTGAAGTGGTTGTTTGTGCTGCGTTTGTTTCTGAGTTATTACATATTTTATAGGTCAATCAAAGATCACACAGCCCCCTTCCTCACGTTCTCCAAATTAATCCAAAATAGTCTCATTCGTTTGTGCTATGTTTGTGCAGCAAAAAATATTAATTGGCGTGTTTTCGTTTTCAAGATATTAACGTTTCAAATTTCCGGAAGGGACATCATCATGAACTTGGCCCACCGGGGTTCCTCAAACTAGTTCAAAATAATCTAAAATTAAACCAAAATAGTCTCATTTGTTTGTGCTACGTTTGTGCAGTTGAAAGGATCG
This sequence comes from Nerophis lumbriciformis, assembly GCF_033978685.3. NCBI lineage: Eukaryota > Metazoa > Chordata > Actinopteri > Syngnathiformes > Syngnathidae > Nerophis > Nerophis lumbriciformis. The sequence continues at coordinate 5,818,823 of NC_084581.2, forward strand.
ACTGTGCTGCCATAGTTTATGAATTATTAATGATAAAAGTTACCCTTATGATTAATTAACTAATATTGACCCAGGTCCAGCTTACTGTTGTTTGGTCGCTGTCTGACTTTTTAAATCCAAACAAAATAGTTTCTCTTTCCCCTTTTTAGCATCAATTCCTCTTCAGGTTTAGTTGTTTTAACTTCCATTGTGGTCTCCATCTTTGCAATGTTGTTGGCGTCCATGCTCCCTCCTTCTCTTGCCGTAAAGTTCTTTCAAGTGACCCTACATCTGCTGTAAAACGTTGATATGAACAATATTTATATTGTACAACAGACATTTTTATGTTGTATTACGATATGTATTTTAATATCGCACAGCACAAGTCTAGATAATGTGTTGGATATGCTTTGGTGTAAATTTTGCTCCACGGTAACATTTATAACCTACTTTTTGCATAAATTATGTCAGCGTAAACTATGTCCGCATATTTCAAGTTTCAGCACTCAGTGTGGTTCTGATTTAGACCAATTTGTAATAGTTACACCCATTTAACAATTAATTGAAGCAACAGAATATGAATTAAAGCGTAATGTATGCAACTCTAAACACAACATAAACACTTCAGGATCTTTTTTTCTATTTTTGGGCTTTGTAGCTGCCGAAATCCAAATGTGGCCGACTGGAGAGAGGGCCCGTGCAGCCAGTGGGTCCAGCAGTCCGCGTCCTGCTGAAACACGAACAGATGAACTTCGGTTACCACGGTAATGTCTGCAGACACAACCTGGGCCAACCCCCGCTAAAGAGGAATGGGAGAAGCCCCTCAAACAAAACTCAGTCTCATCCACAGCAGAACAGTGTGAAGAAGGTGCCGCCCGTCGACGGCGTGGCCGAACACCTCAAAGACGGTGAGAAGGTCTATGCCGGGGCCAAGTTTAGTGAGCCGCCCTCGCCTAGCGTCTTACCCAGACCGCCCAGTCACTGGGTCAGAGAGGACGGGCCGCAGCGGAGGAACCAAAGTCGAGAACTGATGACAGTCCACTTAAAATCGCTGCTGAAGGTTCGAGATCAAGTGTGACTGCTCGTGGGACCTTTTCTGTGGACTGTTTAGTTTCCTTCTGGACACTGCGTGTGCACACTTGGTCACATGATGGTCTTGTACCTGCGCCCGCTGTTTGGACCCGCAGGAAATAGTCTTAACATGTCTCAGTGATGCACTTTTGCACTGGCAGCCTGGCATTGATGCACTATTTCTACCATGAAATGTACATAATATATTTGTGTATTCCTATTTGAGAGATTCTAGTTTTGTTACTGAGATTTTTCCCACAATGGTGGAAGCCAAATCCTCTGACTGTGACCAAAGGAGAGCTCTCTCGCTGAGGCGTGGTGGTGCAGGAGCACACAGCTTGTGGACTAACTAAAGGCTGTTCGCTGGTCCCATACGACCTCTGAGGTGATGAAGCTCCTCAGAAGATGTGAGGGTTTTTGAAACGTTTAAAGCACTTTTAATCAAGACAATAAGCAAACATGCATCAAAGATAAAGACCAATCATTAGGGTGTTCCTTTGACATGCTTACAGTAAAAAATATGTGTTTGTTTAGTGAAATTACGGAGACACTCTCTTAGACCATCAAGAAGATGGAATACAGCCATCCATTCATTTTACGTAGTAGAGAACCTTCCAGTGCTGTTGGTTGTGTACGTTATTTCATCATGTTCTTGACAGATCCTCAGGACAACGATGAACGTCAACAGTCCTTTAAAACATTGAGAAAGTCTTTTAAAAGTAAATTGTGAAAATAAAGGATTAGTTACTAAAGAAACCTGTTTTTTTCTTCTACTTAGGACTATTTAGGCAGCACGGTGGAAGAGGGGTTAGTGCATCTGCCTCACAATACGAAGGTCTAGAGTAGTCCTGAGTTCAATCCCGGGCTCGGGATCTTTCTGTGTGGAGTTTGTATGTTCTCCCCGTGACTGCGTGGGTTCCCTCCGGGTACTCCGGCTTCCTCCCACCTCCAAAGACATGCACCTGGGGATAGGTTGATTGGCAACACTAAATTGGCCCTAGTGTGTGAATGTGAGTGTCAATGTTGTCTGTCTATCTGTGTTGGCCCTGTGATGAGGTGGCGACTTGTCCAGGGTGTACCCCGCCTTCCGCCCAAATGCAGCTGAGATAGGCTCCAGCGACCTCCCATGACCCCAAAAGGGACAAGCGGTAGAAAATGGATGGATGGATGGATTTAATTGCCAATTGAGGGAAAAACTTCTGGTTCTAAAAATGTATTCAACATGTTTGACATATTCCAAATGTCTAAAATTTGGAACTTGAACATCAGAATAATTAATTTCACATTAAAGCCACAGTGGATTGCAACCGCCAAAGTTGAGCTTAGTCTCTTTCTTGGTAAGTGATTTGAAAGCACAGTAAACAATAACCTCTTCATCGCTCGGTAAAGCTTTATTTGACATGAAAATTACTTTAAATACTGCTAAACCAGATATTTTTGGGCACGCAGATCATTTTATATTCTGTGCGGTACATTTTTCAAAACAAAGTTAAACCGTTTTCAAAACAAAAATGTTTTTAACACAAAACTATAACATTTGTCAACACGATATTAGAGCTGTGCGGCCAAAGACATGCACCTGGGGATAGGTTGATTGGCAACACTAAATTGGCCCTAGTGTGTGAATGTGAATGTTCAATGTTGTCTATCTATGTTGGCCCTGCGATGAGGTGGCGATTTGTCCAGGATGTACCCCGCCCTCCGCTCGAGTGCAGCTGGGATAGGTTCCGCGACCCCTAGAGGGACAAGCAGTAGAGGGTGGATGGATTACTATACCGGTATTATAGTAAATATCAGTATATTATAGAAAGCGGTATACATTCGAGACAATACCAGTATCTTTTAATGTGTCTTTGTTATGGTTGGTGCGGTACGGGAAGGATTTGGTGCGCGTCCGGAGTTGCTACCGCGCACTACCAACACCGAAACCCCCATCCCACCACAGTTGCCTTTGTGCACAGCGGACCTGCCGGCCCCGTAGCTTTTATAAGCACACGCATGCACACGCTGTTTTAAGTAACACATGAATTACTTTTCCAAGTAATTAATTACATTTATAACATTTTAAATTCCATTAATAATTAAAAACAAGGAATGGGCAAAACTGCCCAAAGATAGGTGTGCCAACCTTGTGGCATCGTATTCAAAAAGACTTGAGGCTGTAATTGCTGCCAAAGGTGAATCAGCAAAGTATAAACTTAGCAAAGACTAACATATATATATATATATATATATATATATATATATATATATATATATATATATATATATATACACACATATATATATATATATATATATAAATATATGGGTATGTGTATATACAGGTATATATATAGATGTGTATATACAGTATGCACACATCTGGAAGATCGTTTTAAAATGGAATTGATCGATTTTGTTGATACTAGAAGAGTGTGTGTGTGTATTCATATATGTATTTATATATAAATGTATATACAGTATATGTATATATGTGTGTGTATATAAATATATATATATATATATATATATCAGTGACGTGCAGTCACTAGAGGCAGGTGAGGCGGGGCCTCACCTGCCATCATGGAAAGAAAAAAAAAGTAAAAAGAAAAAAAAAAATTTAAATTGTTATATGTATCCAGTGATTATACTATAAAGTTATTTTCCATTTAACTTCGCCAGTTTTAGATTATTTTTATTCAAAATCGCTGAATTTTCACATTTGCCATTCAAATACTGAGAAGAGACGGTGCGGTGAACAGCAGCCAGTTGAGGCACGTCACTCAGTGCCGCAACATGGATTGCGCAATGACTCGGCTAACTGCTGGCCTGCTGTGCAGTAGACTGTATTGCTATATGAACTATATTATACATTTCCATAGTTTAGTTAGCTGAGGTATATAATGTACAGTGTATTTTGTCAACAACTGTATGTGTGTAAAGTATTTCTTGTGCTGAGCGATCATAAAACAGCTGCAAAAGACGCACTGGCTGAGGATCGCTTCCTGCACCCCCGCCGTAGAATTGTTATCAACTAAAGCCCACACTTAAACTTTCCACGTGCAAGATTGAATCTATTTAAAAAAATTATTTCATAAGAAGCCAAAAAGTGCAAAAACAATAATGTTGGTGTTGGAGGAGTTGTGAATGACTGCAGGGACAAAAAAAATAATTAAATTGTTATATGTATCCAGTGATTATACTATAAAGTTATTTTCCATTTAACTTCACCAGTTTTAGATTATTTTTATTCAAAATCGCTGAATTTTCACATTTGCCGTTCAAATACTGAGAAGAGACGGTGCGGTGAACAGCAGCCAGTTGAGGCACGTCACTCAGTGCCGCAACATGGATTGCGCAATGACTCGGCTAACTGCTGGCCTGCTGTGCAGATACACCTGCAGACTGCAGGTGTACCTAATTCACAACTCCTCCAACACGAACATTATTGTTTTTGCACTTTTTGGCTTCTTATTAAATAACTTTTGTAACCTATTTTCATGGGCTTTCCTCTTTGTGATGTTAAGTTCCTGTTATGCGCTGTTATACAGTATATGCCTTGAGCTCTTATTTTGAAGGCGCTAAGAGCGGAAGTGATGTCACGTTGCGGAGGTTTTTGAAAGAAGGTAAATAAAGTGGTCCTCGTGTAAACTGGAGCCTCCGTGTTTGTTATTTTGTAGTTTCATACAGTATAGGCGACATTTATAAACCCTCGGTTACACTTTTTTAAATAGATTCAATCTTGCACGTGGAAAGTTTAAGTGAGGGCTTTAGTTGCGGTGCATGGACTTAATTTCTAAGTAAAGGTAAGACCATAATAACGTTTTTTTTTATTAAATGTGCTTTTTTGTGTGCTACAGTTTGTATGTGTAAAGTTAAAGTTAAGTTAAAGTACCAATGATCGTCACATACATACATACACACAGGGCCGGCCCGTGGCATAGGCCGTATAGGCAAATGCTAAGGGCGCCGTCCATCAGGGGGCGCCATGCCAGTGCCACAAATGTTGGAGGAAAAAAAAAAAAGAAAAAAAAAGTTGTTACTATTATTTCTAAATACAAAAAAATAATCTCACGTTAATTAAAATGCAAAGTAAAGCCTATTTAATAGAAATATTATTTGTTACAACATTACGCTCCCCCCGCACGGTGCGCCTCCTCCCTTCCCGTATCATGACTCTTTTCGGACGTCACCACATCAAAAAATCAACACAAGATGTCAAAACGGCCAAAACTGTCAGGTGCCCAGGGAAGAAAAAAGAGAAAAGAAGAGGAGAAACGAGAAAAGACAGAGGTAGCAGGTAGGTAACGTTAGCCTACATGAAATTATTTGTCTGTTACAGAATGTGATAGTAACCTGGCTTTTTAGCATTAAGCTAATGTTACATGATTCGGCAATTGCTAATCAATAAATAGCTAGATCTGTTTTAACGTCGGGTTAATATTGTGGAGGATGCTAAATTGTTATGGAAAATAATAATGTAACGTTAGGTAATTACAGTACTCCCACCTTACATTCCTCAGGGACATTTGTATTAGCTCTTTTAAGCAGGTGTTTTTTGTTTACATTATTGCCTTCTGGTTAGCTAATGTTTGCCCTGCAGGTAATAGTCACTTTTCCACCCCTTTATATATTAGGTATAGTTGTAAGTAAAAAAAAAGGTCAAAGACAAAGCTATTCGGGTTCTTGTGAGTATATACACTTCACTGCCGATGTGGGGGGGGCGCCACCTAAAATCTTGCCTAGGGCGCCCGATTGGTTAGGGCCGGGCCTGCATACACACACACATCCGGAAATAGGTATGTAACCAAGATTGTTTTAAAATGGAATCGATCAATTTTTTTTTATACTAGAAAAGTGTTTGTGTTTGTGTGTATATACTGTATCTATATATGTATGTATATATATATATGTATGTATGTATGTATGTAAATCAATCAACATTTATTTATATAGCCCTTAATTACAAGTGCCTCAAAGGGCTTTACAAACCACAACGACACCTTCGGATGTAAACAATGTAAAACCGTGGGGATCTGGGAATCACGAGTATGTAAATATATAATAAGTATATAAATGGGAGAAAGAGAAAGCACTAAAGTACTGGATTAGAACCCAGTTGGAAAGTCTTGTGTGTCTGTCTGTTTTTTTTGTGTGTTGATTGTTAAAACAGAATGTTTCACAAACAAACATTTGCATGAATCAAACAAAATGCCCAGTCCCATTGTGTATACATTTAATAATTAATTTTTAATAAAGATAACAAACTTCCATTTCCGATTAATTAGAAGTTAGTTATGGACAAGTTGTGATTTTTCAGAATGAAACGTTCGAAATGTATGACAGCCCTTACAACAACATTGATCCATTATCATCATCCAAGGGCATCAGTAAATAAGAGTTATGTGGCTTTCCAATTAAAAATAGATTCATGTTCAAATTCAGAAAACTATGTACACAAGTAAAAATTGAGATGTATTTAACATGTGCACGCACAAAGCCAAGCACACTTCTTTTATTACATCGCAATCAACTTGAAATTGGTCCCATATGTTGGCCTGGCTTGGCAATCCCAGGCCATGCTCCTTATAAATAGGCAAATCATATTGAAATTAGCCATGTGCTTGAGCTCGGCATGTTCTGACCAATCAGAAGTCAGTAGGAGGTGCTTCTTTCTTGTGTTTTGACCCCAGTGAACTGCAGAGCTATTGTCAGCTTGCCGTTGCCTTGTCTCCGAGAAGTGAACACAAGCTGAAATAAAAAAAAGAAATGGTCATGTCAGGAAGGAAGTGAAGAAAAAGATAGATGTGTGTGGCTGAAAACTGACTCGGGGAGATTAGTGCTGCCCGGTGTTTGAAAAGATAGTCACTACAATGATATGTAAAACTTTAGACAAGACGGGTGACTCAGATTACCCCAAATGTTAATTAATTATTGGAATTTATAACAAAATGTATTTTTTTACAGTAGGCTACTCACATGAGCCAGATAAGGGTTTCGTGAGAAAATGATGTTTTATGGATGGGCTAATGGTCACCCCAAATCCACCTACTGCCCACCCTCCTACCCCCGCGATCTTTGGAGGGACAATTGTGGTAGTAAATGGATGGATGGATAGATTTGTTTGAAATCTTTTACATTTAAACATTCCAGCATATCGCAAAGGATACAAAGGACTTTGACTCTTGTTTGATTACTCAATTTATTATTAAAATACAGGAAAGTTCCTTGCGATAACAGCCGTATACATGACACATTCTCCTCTGTCTTCGGTGCCACGACCACCTGCTGCTGTCCCCCTGACATGGCCAAGGAAGGAGTCACAGGATAACGTTTTGACAGAAGTGATCGCCTCGATAAATTATTATATGTCCTCACAAATATTAATAGGAATATGAAGCATTGGCGAAAAAGTGAATTTTGTGTCCTTTCCGCAGTCTTTTTTACATTGTTGAAATCAAATGTTTGTCAAAGCCTGAATGACCACCTGAATGGTAAAGTATCCACAGCCTGTAGAAATGTATGCAGGCTTGTTACATATGAGACCCCTGGTCTTTCAGACGCAGGATACAACACCACACTACATAAGTCCGCTATCTCGTCTTTATATAACAACTTCCGGTTCCAAAGTTGAACATCTGTTTTGGTAAATTTTTACGTTTCTGCTGAGTGGTGATTTTAATATTTGTTTCTGAAATCTAAAATGAGAATGAAGCCGTTTTTTTGGATCAAATTATTGCTCTTCTTCACTGATAAGAATGCTTTGTTTTTCAATTAATTTTTTTGTATTTTAAAATGAAATTCAAATAATTTTATAATTTTTCCGTTTTTTCAATTCACATTTCTGAAAAGAAAATTAAATGACCTAAAGGTCCGTGTACCTTCTGTTCATTCGATTTCCAATTCTTAAATGCAAATCAAAAAAATTATTTTGGGCCATTTTTTTTAATTTTCATTTCTGAAACAAAAGTTGGACAACTATTTAATGACACTTTTTTAAAACGACAACACGACTCTTGCTGAATAAAGGTGTTAGCGTTATGCTAAAAACATGCTAAACACAAAGGAAAAGCTCAAATACTGCTTCCGGTTCAATTTGTCACCATACAGATAAACACGCATTTTGGATGAACATATATTAGATTTTTGTGTTTATCTGGAAAAATAAAAAAACATAAAAGGAAAACAGCATAAAATCCAATTTAATGGCAATATTTTAATGAAAATCAACACTTTTTTGTTTGTTTTAAAATCTGCCATATATAATAAAAATCGAAAAATGGCCCTAATTTTGTTTTTTGATTTGCGTTTAAAGGGGAACATTATCACCAGACCTATATAAGCGTCAATATATACCTTGATGTTGCAGAAAAAAGACCATATATTTTTTAACCGATTTCTGAACTCTAAATGGGTGAATTTTGGCGAATTAAACGCCTTTCTATTATTCGCTCTCGGAGCGATGACGTCACAACGTGACGTCACATCGGGAAGCAATCCGCCATTTTCTCAAACACATTACAAACACTGAGTCAAATCAGCTCTGTTATTTTCCGTTTTTTCGACTGTTTTCCATATCTTGGAGACATCATGCCTCGTCGGTGTGTTGTCGGAGGGTGTAACAACACGAACAGGGACGGATTCAAGTTGCACCAGTGGCCCAAAGATGCGAAAGTGGCAAGAAATTGGACGTTTGTTCCGCACACTTTACCGACGAAAGCTATGCTACGACAGAGATGGCAAGAATGTGTGGATATCCTGCGACACTCAAAGCAGATGCATTTCCAACTGGACTGGACAGATCAGCTTTCAGGAAAAGAGAGCGGATGAGGGTATGTCTACAGAATATATTAATTGATGAAAACGGGGCTGTCTGCACTCTCAAAGTGCATGTTGTTGCCAAATGTATTTCATATGCTGTAAACCTAGTTCATAGTTGTTAGCTTCCTTTAATGCCAAACAAACACATACCAATCGTTGGTTAGAAGGCGATCGCCGAATTCGTCCTCGCTTTCTCCCGTGTCGCTGGCTGTCGTATCGTTTTCATCGGTTTCGCTTGCCTACGGTTCAAACCGATATGGCTCAATAGCTTCAGTTTCTTCTTCAATTTCGTTTTCGCTACCTGCCTCCACACTACAACCATCCGTTTCAATACATGCGTAATCTGTTGAATCGCTTAAGCCGCTGAAATCCGAGTCTGAATCCGAGCTAATGTCGCTATACCTTGCTGTTCTATGCGCCATGTTTGTTTGTATTGGCATCACTGTGTGACGTCACAGGAAAATGGACGGGTGTTTATAACGATGGTTAAAATCAGGCACTTTGAAGCTTTTTTTAGGGATATTGCATATATTGCGTGATGGGTAAAATTTTGAAAAAAACTTCGAAAAATAAAATAAGCTACTGGGAACTGATTTTTAATGGTTTTAACCCTTCTGAAATTGTGATAATGTTCCCCTTTAAGAATTGGAAATAGAATGAACGGAAGGTAAACTGACCCCAAAAGATACACTGACCCTTGTACTGTATGTCATACGTTGATGTCTGCTCTTTGCACACGTCCGTCTAATTAAGTCAGCATTAAAGTAACTTGTATGCTTGTCCAGAGGATGACCTCTGACCTCGCAGGGATGAATAAGGACATAGTGAGTCTTTATAAAAAAACACTTACACGTGAGACGATTTGGTTGTAAAAGAAAGAGATTGTGTCTTCGCCGCACAGGTCGAGGGCAAAAATCATACGACCGCGGTAAGTGTTACGCAAAACAACCGTCAGCTTATTTTTTTAGTTAACGCCGTGCCCTCGGCAGGTTATAGTAGCAGCACCAAAAATAAAGACAAAGGTGATGAAGTCAAAAAAAACGTTTCCATTGTTGATGGACCCTCAGAGGATGCTAGCCATGTCTACACAAGTGTTTAACATACTCAACAATTGTGTGAACAAGGAAAACAATTTTTTTTGTTTGTATCAATTAATTTAGCACCCATTTAATAAATAATTCTACCTCACAATGATGTCTTTCTGTACTACACGCATTCTCTTCCCCATACGTTTCTCCAGTGTCAAGTTGCAAAGGCACAAATAACAAAAATCAGTCTTTACACATTCCTTTAGAAATAAACAAGCTGCCTTTTGTGCAACACACATCTTATCGTATGACCTGTCCACAGTTAATTTAAGTGGGAAGTCCAGACTGCTGAGTCAGGCCAAGGTGTCATCTGTTGTTAGATGACTGCAACTTATAAAGGGAGGAGAACTATTTCTCCTAAGCGTGGTTTAACCTCTAATAAAGCTCACCAAGTCGTTGTCAATTTTCACATTCACAGTCTTAGATGTATTTTACAGTGTGATTGTTTGAAGCAAATAAATACAATTCCCTCATGGCCACAAGTGGGGAAAGGGAGACTTCCTGCCAACAACAGCTCCTCTGAAAATGTCTGTCTTCTCCTTCTCTCCAAAGACTGATATACTTTTAAATACATCACACTCTTGTACCAGGGTTTTTTTGTTTTCCCTCTGTATGTGAGTGTTACTTTAAAACTAACCATTTACAGTTATATCTATATGACATACTATATAATAATTATATGATAGATATGTAGAAATATGACGATATATTTTTTGGTGCATGTGTATGCCAGGAATAATGTAGTTAGCATTAAAATATTACATTCCTTCACTTCACAGACATTTAATAGCTCAAGAGTACATTGTCTACCTTTGGCAGCAATTTTTTTATGTATTTATTTGACAGGGGCAGTACAATTAAACAGTGCTACCCACAGTAACCGATGTCAAAGTACATAGCCACAGGCTAATTTGCAACCCTTGTCCTGGTTAGGCTTTTTTTTTTAAGTTGAGAAAAGTGTATAACATATACAAAAAGATTAAGACAGATACAAAAATAAAAACATATTGAAAATAATTGCCACCATTTGTCCACACTCCACCCAGTTCTAGTGCTCACGCTTTTGATTTTCCTTAAGCCACGTTTTCAATTTTGTGGAGAAAAGTTTAATGTCCGACTGTGACTTTAACTCCAGTGGCAAAGAGTTCCACAGATGTGAGGCCTTCACTGAGAATGCAGACTGACCCAGAGTCGTCTGGCACCTTTTCACTCTACAGCTCCCACCGACTGCAGCTCGAGTCCACACGCCTTCACTACTGTATCTTTGTATTTCTTGACACATCACATCAGGGGCTAATCCATTAACACACTTAAAAATTGCTTTTAAAAATGAGAAATTTATAAAATTATCAAAACTGGCGTGGCGCAGTGGAAGAATGGCCGTGCGCGACCCGAGGGTCCCTGGTTCAATCCCCACCTAGTACCAGCCTCGTCACGTCCGTTGTGTCCTGAGCAAGACACTGGGTGCTGGTTAGCGCCTTGCATGGCAGCTCCCTCCATCAGTGTGTGAATGTGTGTGTGAATGGGTAAATGTGGAAGTAGTGTCAAAGCGCTTTGAGTACCTTGAAGATAGAAAAGCGCTATACAAGTACAACCCATTTATCATTTATGTTATATTTTTGAGTAATAAGGTAGTGATGATGCTTCATTGGTTTTGGATCAAATGTCTTGAAAGTTTGTTTATATAACGACAACAGAGGCTTCACTACACATTCCGTGGCCTGTCCCCAGACCATGGCACAATAAAAAAGTATTGCATGCGTGTAAACTTGTGCAACACGGTCTAGTGACCCTGAAACAGTTTATATTTCTTTTTATGGTCTTAGTCATTTTTATAATATGGCCATCAAATTTTAGCTTAGGGTCCAAAATAAAACCCAAATATTTAAATTCCTTTACCTGCTCTATTTTATTTTGATTAATGTTGACCTGAATTTCATTTAATGATTGTTTCTTCAAAGAGAAGCACGTTGAGACTGTTTTGTTATAATGTAGGGTTAAACGGTTATTTTGGATGAATTATGGTATTTTCCAGAGGTGGGACCAAGTCATTGTTTTGCAAGTCACAAGTAAGTCTCAAGTCTTTGCCCTCAAGTCCGAGTCAAGTCCCGAGTCAAGACAGGCAAGCCCCGAGTCAAGTCCAAAGTCAAGACTGGAAAGTCTCAAGTCAAGTCCTAAGTCCTGCATTTTGAGTTTCGAGTCCTTTCAAGTCCTTTTAACCACAGACTAATATATTAACACAGATTGTGTATGCTTTTCAAACGCTGTATTTATTTATTAAAACAAGTGCATTTTAAATTGCAGGAAAGAAAATTGTGCTGACATTGCACTTCATAATAGCACTATTAACCTGTCATTTTAAACATTAACTCATTCCTTTACAGAACAAACACATTGAAAAATAAAGTGGAAATGTACTTATTTGTACAAAAGTGTTAACATTGAAAAAACATGACATATACGTGAACATAACAAAAAAGTTGTAATTTTTATATGTCAGGGCCCTATGCTGCATTGCATTTGCAAAAGACCAAATTAGCCAAGAGTCTGTCAGTCATTTGTGCACGATGGGGGCGTAGTATGATGCCACCATGGCTGAAAACTCGCTCCACTGGAGCACTGGAGGCAGGCACTGCCAAGACTCTCATGGCCACTCGTAACAGTGAAGGAAGAGTCTTCATGTTCAATGCCCAGAACAAAAGGGGGGGGAGAGTTTTTTTGGGTTGGTGCACTACTTGTAAGTGTATCTTGTGTTTTTTGTGTTGATTTAATAATAAAAAAAAAATATATATATATATATATATTTCTTGTGCGGCCCGATACCAATCGATCCACGGACCAGTAGCGGGCCGCGGCCCGGTGGTTGGGGACCACTGAGGTTAAACAACCAACAGTATGTCAGAAAGCTAGCTAAAACGGTACACTTATTCATAATATAGTATACATTTTAACTGACCTTTATTTTACTATTTTTGTCTTTTTTTAGGTGGCTAAAATACGCGGTGCTGCTGACCGCCGTCTAACGTTACGTGTGATATATTGACTAACGTAACCCTGCTTAAAAAAAATCACTGAACAAAAAGTATGAATAAGGTAGTGAACTGCAACAGATTCCCGTGTTTGCAATAACGTTATAACGTTAGCAGTGAGTTTACAGCCTCACTGATTTAACTACACAGCAAATAAAAGTCACGTTACTTAGCCAATAAACATTATCTTACATTCAAAACTTACCGTTCTTTGTGCAACTTCAAATGACGGACGAAGTTGGAAGTTGTTGCCTCTCCATCAGTCATTTTCGAACTGCATGTGTTGCATACTGCAAACCGTTTTGTGTTGACCACCTCGTAATTTTTATACCCAAACGAAATTATTTTAGGTATCATTTTTTATTTATTAAAACAAGTGCATTTTAAATTGCAGGAAAGAAAATTGTGCTGACATTGCACTTCATAATAGCACTATTAACCTGTCATTTTAAACATTAACTCATTCCTTTACAGAACAAACACATTGAAAAATAAAGTGGAAATGTACTTATTTGTACAAAAGTGTTAACATTGAAAAAACATGACATATACGTGAACATAACAAAAAAGTTGTAATTTTTATATGTCAGGGCCCTATGCTGCATTGCATTTGCAAAAGACCAAATTAGCCAAGAGTCTGTCAGTCATTTGTGCACGATGGGGGCGTAGTATGATGCCACCATGGCTGAAAACTCGCTCCACTGGAGCACTGGAGGCAGGCACTGCCAAGACTCTCATGGCCACTCGTAACAGTGAAGGAAGAGTCTTCATGTTCAATGCCCAGAACAAAAGGGGGGGGAGAGTTTTTTTGGGTTGGTGCACTACTTGTAAGTGTATCTTGTGTTTTTTGTGTTGATTTAATAATAAAAAAAAAATATATATATATATATATATATATTTCTTGTGCGGCCCGATACCAATCGATCCACGGACCAGTAGCGGGCCGCGGCCCGGTGGTTGGGGACCACTGAGGTTAAACAACCAACAGTATGTCAGAAAGCTAGCTAAAACGGTACACTTATTCATAATATAGTATACATTTTAACTGACCTTTATTTTACTATTTTTGTCTTTTTTTAGGTGGCTAAAATACGCGGTGCTGCTGACCGCCGTCTAACGTTACGTGTGATATATTGACTAACGTAACCCTGCTTAAAAAAAATCACTGAACAAAAAGTATGAATAAGGTAGTGAACTGCAACAGATTCCCGTGTTTGCAATAACGTTATAACGTTAGCAGTGAGTTTACAGCCTCACTGATTTAACTACACAGCAAATAAAAGTCACGTTACTTAGCCAATAAACATTATCTTACATTCAAAACTTACCGTTCTTTGTGCAACTTCAAATGACGGACGAAGTTGGAAGTTGTTGCCTCTCCATCAGTCATTTTCGAACTGCATGTGTTGCATACTGCAAACCGTTTTGTGTTGACCACCTCGTAATTTTTATACCCAAACGAAATTATTTTAGGTATCATTTTTTGTTCACTGGCGTGTGGTTTGGACATGTCTTCTTCGTTGGTTGTCCTGCAATTTGATTGGATGAATGCTGTGTGATGAAAACAAAGTAGATCTAATTTGATTGGCTGTTGTACTGAGACCACACCAGCTGACACACGCAACGCTGATAGACAAGTACACAATGAAAAATACGGAGCGCTCCCGAATAACTTTTTCATCTTTGGGTTTTGGGGAAAGTAGCAAGTCATGTCAAGTCATGTCAATTCAAAAGGCTCAAGTCCAAGTGAAGTCACAAGTCATTGATGTTAAAGTCTAAGTCGAGTTGCAAGTCTTTTTACATTTTGTCAAGTCGAGTCTAAAGTCATCAAATTCATGACTCGAGTCTGACTCGAGTCCAAGTCATGTGACTCGAGTCCACACCTCTGGTATTTTCCCCTTGATGTCTTCGAAATAAAGCTACAAAACGCTAATCATGGTAACCGAAGGTATGAAGCAACGTGATTTTATTTTGAAACGTAAGGCTTGAACCGGAAGTAGCTGCCAATGACCCAGAATTGCTTTCCACTGTCATCACAGTGTGATGTCCGACACATTCAAGCGTAGTTGGGATATTTACTTTTCAACTCGGAGAAAAATAAGTCAATTTTTTTGGATACTGTGGGCATTTCTGAGTAATTCAACCGTTAATTTGTGAGCTGCTTGGTAAGTGATAGCGCGGAATGAATGTTAAAGCCGAATGCTGGAAGCTAACGTCTCTTCGCGTTTCAAATGTCCGACGACATCTTTGAACTAGTCGCTAAAAAGCTTCATGTTTTGTCCGCTACAGAATGGACATAATGATAGACTTGGAAGTTACAAGCTCTGGTTTTAGATGTAATGCTGCGCTTTAAAACTAGCCTATTACTCCAGTAGCTTCCTCGTTAGCATGTAGCCTAGCCGTTAGCAGTTTACTAATGTGTTTGTGTGCTGATGAAACGCAGCAGGCGGCCACTATGAGCAACAGCCATCCTCTGCGGCCGCTGGCCTCCGTATCGGAGATCGACCACATCCACCTGCTGTCGGAGCAGCTGGGACCTCTGGCGCTCTGCGAGCAATACAGCGATGTCACCTTCATCGTGGAGGGGAAGCGCTTTCCTGCACATAACGTTATCCTGGCCGCCCGATGCCACTACTTCAGGTACTCCGCCAACAATCACTGTTTCCTGCTCACTTATTTTTAATCACTAATGAACATTACAGTACTGATATGTGCTCATGTAACTGTCAATCAACAACTGCCTGTTATCCCAGTAACTCACCCTAATAGTGATGATCACTGATGCTTCTTTTTTGATTGAGACTTTTATTAGTAGATTGCACTACTCAGTGGCCTAGTGGTTAGAGTGTCCGCCCTAAAATCGGTAGGTTTGATTGATTGAGACTTTTATTAGTAGGTTGCACAGTGAAGTACATATTCCGTACAATGGACCACTAAATGGTAACACCCAAATAAGTTTTTCAACTTGTTTAAGTCGGGGTCCACTTAAATTGATTCATGACACAGATATATACTATCATATATACTATCATCATAATACAGTCATCACACAAGATAATCATCAGGGTATATACATTGAATTATTTGGGTGTGGAGGGGAGGGCGGGGGGGATTAGGTTTGGTTGTTATCAGTCATCAACAATTGAGAACAGAGAAATGGATATTGAAATAGTGTAGGTCTGACTTGGTAGGATATGTACAACAAGTAGTAGAGAGAGAGAGAGAGAGAGATCAGAAGGCATAAGAAAAGTATCTACATTTGATTGTTTACATTTGATTATTAACAATCCGGGGAGGGTGTTAGTTTAGGATTGAAGTTGCCTGGAGGTGTACTTTTAGTGCGGGTTGTGAGTTCAAACCCCGGCCGAGTCATACCAAAGACTATAAAAATGGGACCCATTACCTCACTGCTTGGCACTCAGCATCAAGGGTTGGAATTGGGGGTTAAATCACCAAAAATGATTCCCGGCATGGCACCGCTGCTGCCCACTGCTCCCCTCACCTCCCAGGGGGTGAACAATGGGATGGGTCAAATGCAGATGACAAATGTCACCACACCTAGTGTGTGTGGTGTGACAATCATTGGTACTTTTTAACACAGTACAGTACATATTCCGTACAATTGACCACTAAATGGTAACACCCGAATAAGTTTTTCAACTTGTTTAAGTCGGGGTCCACGTTAATCAATTCATGGTATAAATATATACTATCAGCATAATACAGGCATCACACAAGTTAATTATCAGAGTATATACATTGAATTATTTACATTATTTACAATCCGGGAGGTGGGATGTGGGGGGTTAGGTTTGGTTTATATCAGCACTTCAGTCATCAACAATTATATCATCTGAGAAATGGACATTGAAACAGTGTAGGTCTGACTTCATAGGATATGTACAGCGAGCAGTGAACATAGTGAGCTCAGAAAGCATAAGAACAAGTTTGAACATTTGATTATTTACAATCCGGGGAGGTGGGATGTGGTGGGGGGAGGGTGTTAGTCTAGGGTTGTAGTTGCCTGGAGGTGCTGTGAGGTTCACTGGCTTCTTTGGGAATTTCCCATTCAAAAAACCCGTAATGTTTCATATCCCATCAGCGTTTCTCACACTTACACAAAAAACATATAGAGTAGTGGTGTATGTACATGTTAAAGTTAAAGTATCAATGATAGTCACACACACACACACTAGGTGTGGTGAAATTAACCTCTGCATTTGACCCATCCCCTTGTTCACCCCCTGGGAGGTGAGGGGAGCAATGAGCAGCAGCGGTGGCCGTGCCCGGTAATCATTTTGGCGATTTAACCCCCAATTCCAACCCTTGATGCTGAGTGCCAACAAGGGAGGTAATGGCTCCCATTTTTATAGTCTTTGGTATGACTCGGCCGGGGTTTGAACTCACGACCTACTGATCTCAGGGCGGACACTCTAAACACTAGGCCACTGAGCCACATGTACTCATAATCACAGTTTTCACATGGGATACATGGCGCAGATGCAGTGTACGGGGCACCTCCACGACCCTGGAGAGTATCAGTAGGCAAAGAAGTGGCCATGGAAAGTGAGACTTAGAAGTGTGCAGAACACGTCCACTGTGTGGTGTCAAGGAGAGGCCAGAGTCAGGACACCAAATTTCAGCCTATGGGCATGATCGCAGCCCACTGCAGATTGTACAAATACAATTTGACAAAATAAGTGCTAAAAGGCATAATGTAAATTACAAATATTAAAGTTGTTCGGCGTGGTTCAACAAGCTATGTTCACTGACCGTACTTTTATGATGTTTTTAAAAGCTGCATGTAGCTCCGGGTGTGTTTGTGGCGGCCCACATGCATTTATGGCATACACTGGTATATCATATTTATTTTTTATTTGATAATTAATTGCCATCAGTTTCCACATTCAAATATGACACATTAAAAAATTATCAGTTTAGCTAGGCAGTTTCATGTTTTGCATTTGTTTCCCTTACCGTACCTAACTTGTACCCGACCGTCACCGAACCATTACGATGGCGTACCTTTACACACTAACACATTGAAACATATTTGGCTTTAAGCTGAGGCATTGGCCTTCCAGAAAATGCCAAACTCTGTTTTGCTTGCAAGTACAGCTGTTAAAAATTAGATATATGATTATATATATAATATAATCCTCCACATGGGGAGTGGTATCACATTGGTATTTTGCAGACTTCAGCTAACACATTGGTGCTGAGTATAGAAGGAACTTGCGAGAATTGTCAGAAAGATTGACATAATACAGAAAATATATTATACCACAGATCAGTGGACAAATGCTAATATTAATTTTATGTTATCGTTCTTATAACCTTACTGGTCCTGATGCAATAGTGTGCAAAAGTGTTGCTGAACTGTTGGACTTTTAAGTCGCAGGAAGTTCAAAGGTGATAAAAGCCACATAATCATATTGCACATCACAGGATCATAGTGCTTAAAGTACAAGTTTCACTTTGCAAGGAATTAAGCACGGCATGTTGACATTGATGTGCTATGCTGTATTTTCTTCTGTCATTTCTCTCCAAGTCCTTTGTAGTTTACATGTGACTAGTAGTAAAGTATATTTATTAAGCAATACTGTAATCACGATTATTCATTAATTTGAAAACATGAGTATTAAGCAATACTGTAAACATTTTTACCATCATAGAGTGTGTGCTTTTTGTGTCAAATAACATGTACTAATAACATGTTTATTTATTAAATGCAAAAATCTTTACATTTATTGGCGCATCTTTGGACTATTTTTTACCAATATTTTAGGTCAGAGCATAATAATTGTACAAATGTATCAATAAGTGCTTTAAGTACATTATGCTTGTCTAAGGTTCTTTTTCGAAATCTTTATTTTGTTAGCGCAGCCAGACCAGATGTGGCGCACCACGCTGTTATTGTGAAGGGGGAAGTGTGCTGTGCTGCTGTTCATTGTGACATTGCGTAATTCAGGACTGCCGGCGTTATGAGTGTGTCGGATAAATGAGCGCTCGTGGACTCATTATTGTCCCAAATAAATGTCTCTTTTCCTAACAATGACAACATTTTATGATATTATATTGCCTTTATCAACAAATTCCGTTTTATTGTCCAATTATGTGACTCCGTCTGCAGTTACGTCAACCCGGAAATCATTTGCTTTACTACTTTTATTGAGTTTAGTGATTATTCATTCTGCATACTAGCGCTGTGTCTATAAAAATAGCAACCATGGTAAGATCCCACACTTCTAGTACACATGCTCTCTTTTCACCCATTCGCACCTCATCTCTTTCACCGTCACAATCTCCGGAATTGGCATGCATGTTGCGTGGCCCATTAATCGGTGATTTTATTTTCTTAATCGTGAGAAGCCATTGTTGAAAGCAAAATTAAAATTGGATTAATTGTCCGGTCCTATGTGACTGCACAAAACAATACTCGAGGACGACAACAACAAATAAACATGGTTTTCCTTCAGGGCCCTCTTGTATGGCGGAATGAAAGAGTCGCAGCCCCAAGCAGAGATTTGTCTAGAGGAGACGCAGGCAGAGGCATTCTCCATGCTGCTTAACTACTTGTACACCGGCCGCGCAAGCCTCAGCTCGGCTCGCGAAGAGGTGTTGCTCGACTTCCTCGGCCTGGCCCACCGCTACGGCCTCCAGCCACTAGAGGACTCCATCTCTGACTTCCTCCGCACCATCCTGCACAACAATAATGTCTGCTTGGTGTTCGATGTGGCCAGCCTGTACTCTCTCAGCACGCTCAGCGCCGCCTGCTGTTCCTACATGGACAAACACGCACCGGAAGTTCTCAACTCTGACGGCTTCTTGACACTTTCCAAGGTAAGAGGCGACATAATGATACTGTACAATACACTCAGTGGTCACAAGATTAGGAACACTTGACCAATTCAAAGAGAAAGCATCAAAATATTAGGTTGAACTTCAAGCAAGATGCTGTGCAGTTGCACACCACTATAACGAACACATTGTTTGCCAGACATTGGCAATCAATATGTGGTAACGGGGCAAGTAAATTACATTGTATAATTGGCACAATTGGCTAAATATATACAGTGTTTCCCCTACATGTAACTGATCGTGCGCAAGATAAATGCCGCCCCTTTTCCGATATACGTTTTTTTTAACATGAAAACAAAGGTATGTGGTTAATGAATGTATATAGTGTATTATTTACGCACTAATAATAAGTTTGAAAAACCTCAAATATCACAAAAACGTTCCATGCATCTAAATCGCGTGCCAGGAACGCTACAGATGGTTGCACACCTAAACGAGAGTTGACGCCCATCAAAAGTAAGGAGAGAAAGTTGAAGAGAAAGGTTTTTCAAGTTAATTAATGCATTTCTTGTTCAAGTCTGTGTAAAGTATCCTAAATCCTTTGACGTTACAACCGAAAATAATTTGTAACTTTAGGCCGTGTGCGTCTTTGAACCTCCGTTTGGACATCTCTGTGTGGAGTGTGCATGTTGTCCTCGTGTGCGTCAGAGTCGTGTATAAAGAGAGTGTGACCAACTTGGTTTCAGGCAAAAGCTTCAATGATTGGTCAAATGGCGCACTCTTTTTTTTCTTTTTTTTGTCCTGTCCAGCCACCTCAGGCAAATCATATTGTTGATGTAGATGCCCATATATGCTGTACAGATTTATTTTATAAAAGAGAAGTGTGGGATACTTCTCTTGTTGCCTTACTTGTATTTGACTTTAGTAAATGGATTTATTTCATGTTTGGCGCAGCCGGACTGGAGCAGGAGGGGGTAGAAAGAAGAAAAAAGGATGACAGAGGGGGACATTGCAGGGCCAAGAGGGGGATAATACAGAGACAACAAAAAAAAAAAAAGAACAACATCAGCAAATACGATATGTACAAATATGATACGAAAAATGATAACAAAAAGCAGTTAGTGAAGTAAATATTAATAAGACATTATTGCAAATGGAGCATTACCAATAGAAATAGCACTATTGATAATGAATAATAATAATAATTACCTCTATTATCAACAATGCAATTGTTTTAAATGCAACAATACATATATGTAATGACAACTTGGATTACAAAAGAAAGCAGATAAATGGAGGGGAAGAAAGAGAAGCAAACTATATTAAATCTTGTAGATTGTTATAGTAACAATAGGTTAAGCTTTATCAGTGTGCCGTGTTTTACCCAGTTTCCCCTTGGGGGGCAACGTTATTATATGTTTGATTAAGCGTGATTAGAGTCATGGCCAAAAATATTGGCACCCCTGCATTTCTGTCAGATAATGCACCACTTCTCCCAGAAAATTGTTGAAATTACAAATGCTTTGGTATTCACATGTTTTTCTTTTGTTTGCATTGAAACAGCACAACAACAACAACAACAACAACAACAACAACAAAAAGCCAAATCTGATATTATTTTACACAGAACTCCATAAATGGACTGGACAAAATTATTGGCACTCTCAACTTAATATTTGGTAGCACACCCTTTGGAAATAAAATACTGAAATCAATCGCTTCCTGTAACCATCAATGAGTTTCTTACACCTTGCTACTGGAATTTTGGACCACTCTTCTTTTGCAAACTGCTTCAGGTCTTTCAGATTTGAAGGGTGCCTTCTCCCAACTTCTGTTTTTAGATCTCTCCACAGAGGTTCTACAGAATTTAGATCTGGACTCATTGATGGCCACTTCAGAACTCTCCAGCGCTTTGTCTTACCATTGTTGTGTGCTTTTTGAAGTATGCTTTGGGTCGTTGTCCTGCTGGAAGACCTATGACCTCTGACAGAGACCCACCTTTCTGACACTGGGCCCTACATTATGCCCCAAAATTCTTTGGTAGTCCTCAGATTTCATGATGCCATGCACACACTCAAGGCATTCGGTACCAGAAGCAGCAAAGCAACCCCAAAACATCAGTGAACATCCACCATGTTTGACTGTAGGGATGGTGTTCTTTTCTTTAAAGGCCTCATTTTGTTTTCTGTAAGCAGTGTGATGATGTGCTTTACCAAAAAGCTCCACTTTAGTCTCATCTGTCCACAGGATGTTCTCCCAGAAGGATTTTGGCTTCCTCAGGTAAGTTTTTGCAAACTCCAGTCTTGCTTTTTTATATCTCTGTGTCAGCAGCGAGGTCCTCCTGGGTCTCCTACCATAGCGTCCCTTTTCATTGAGATGGCGACAGATAGTGCGAGCTGACACTGTTGTACCCTGTGTCTGCAGGTCAGCTTGAATTTGTTTGGAAGTGGATCGAGGTTCTTTATCCAGAATTCTAACAATCCTTCTTTGCAGTCTTTCATCAATTGTTCTCTTCCGTCCACGTTCAGGGAGGTTAGCGACAGTACCACAGGCTTTAAACTTCTTGATGACATTGCGCACAGTAGGCACAGGAACATTTAGATTTCTGGAGATGGACTTGTAGCCTTGAGATTGTCAATGCTTTTCCACAATATTGGTTTTCAAATCATCTGAGAGTTCTTTGCTCTTCTTTCTTTTCTCCATGTTCCGTGTGGTACACACAACACAAAGGTTGAGTCAACTTTTCTCCATTTTAACTGGCTGCAAGTGTGATTTCTATATTGCCAGCACCTGTTACTTGCTACAGGTGAGTTTAACTACATATTAAAGGAGCATCACATGTTTAGAATACAACTATTTCTTACAATTTTGAAAAGGTGCCAATAATTTTGTCCAGTCTATTTTTGGAGTTTTGTGTAAAATATCAGATTTGGCTTTTTTGGTTAGGGACAAGCGGTAGAAAATGGATGGATGGGTTATTTTTTTATGTTGTTCCAATGCAAACAAAAGAAATAATCATGTGAATACCAAAGCATTTGTAATTTCAACAATTTTCTGGGAGAAGTGGTGCATTATCTGACAGAAATGCAGGGCTGCCAATATTTTTGGCCATGACTGTATATGCATGAGTGTATGTACAGTATATGTATATGTGTAAATGTATGTGGGAGCTTAGGTACGTGTGCGCCCGGGAATCATTTTTGGTGATTTAACCCCCAATTCCAACCCTTGATGCTGAGTGCCAAGCAGGGAAGAATGCTGGTATGAGCTTTTAAACATAACCCGTTAACTGCTGCCAATCAAATGGTGAATGAGATACTCTTTAGGGTTCATATGTTTGTAAATCTGACTGTGATGAAGTCAGTGCCTCACCAGCCATGAACCTCACCGCACGTCACTGGTATGTATGTGTATGTATGTACAAACCCCGTTTCCATATGAGTTGGGAAATTGTGTTAGATGTAAATACAAACGGAATACAATGATTTGCAAATCCTTTTCAACCCATATTCAATTAAATGCACTGCAAAGACAAGATATTTGATGTTCAAACTCATAAACTTTTTTTTTTTCCTCCAAATAATAATTAACTGATAATTTCATGGCTGCAACACGTGCCAAAGTAGTTGGGAAAGGGCATGTTCACCAATGTGTTACATCACCTTTTCTTTTAACAACACTCAATAAACGATCGGGAACTGAGGAAACTAATTGTTGAAGCTTTGAAAGTGGAATTCTTTCCCATTCTTGTTTTATGTAGAGCTTCAGTCGTTCCAACAGTCCGGGGTCGTATTTTACGCTTCATAATGCGCCACACATTTTCGATGGGAGACAGGTCTGGATTGCAGGCGGGACAGGAAAGTACCCGCAGTCTTTTTTTACGAAGCCACGCTGTTGTAACACGTGCTGAATGTGGCTTGGCATTGTCTTGCTGAAATAAGCAGGGACGTCCATGAAAAAGACGGCACTTAGATGGCAGCATATGTTGTTCCAAAACCTGTATGTACCTTTCAGCATTAATGGTGCCTTCACAGATGTGTGTGTTACCCATGCCTTGGGCACTAATGCACCCCCATACCATCATAGATGCTGGCTTTTTAACTTTGTGTCGATAACAGTCTGGATGGTTCGCTTCCCCTTTGGTCCGGATGACACGATGTCGAATATTTCCAAAAACAATTTGAATTGTGGACTCGTCAGACCACAGAACACTTTTCCACTTTGCATCAGTCCATCTTAGATGATCTCGGGCCCAGAGAAGCCGGCGGCGTTTCTGGATGTTGTTGATAAATGGCTTTCGCTTTGCATAGTAGAGCTTTAACTTGCACTTACAGATATAGCGACGAACTGTATTTAGTGACAGTGGTTTTCTGAAGTGTTCCTGAGCCCATGTGGTGATATCCTTTAGAGATTGATGTCGGTTTTTGATACAGTGCCGTCTGAGGGATCGAAGGTCACGGTCATTCAATGTTGGTTTCCGGCCATGCCGCTTACGTGGAGTGATTTCTCCAGATTCTCTGAACCTTTTGATGATATTATGGACCGTAGATGTTGAAATCCCTAAATTTCTTGCAATTGCACTTTGAGAAACGTTGTTCTTAAACTGTTTGACTATTTGCTCACTCAGTTGTGGACAAAGGGGTGTACCTCGGCCCATCCTTTCTTGTGAAAGACTGAGCATTTTTTGGGAAGCTGTTTTTACAGCCAATCATGGCACCCACCTGTTCCCAATTAGCCTGCACACCCGTGGGATGTTCCAAATAAGTGTTTGATGAGCATTCCTCAACTTTATCAGTATTTATTGCCACCTTTCCCAACTTCTTTGTCACGTGTTGCTGGCATCAAATTCTAAAGTTAATGATTATTTGCAACAAAAAAAAAAGTATCAGTTTGAACATCAAATACAATTATTTGCGAATCATTGTATTCCGTTTATATTTACATCTAACACAATTTCCCAACTCATATGGAAACGGGGTTTGTATATTTATATATATATATATATATATATATATATATATATATATATATATATATATACACACACACACACTTGTTTCCACCATAATTTGCAAATAAATTCTTTAAAAATGTGATTTTCTGGATTTCTTTTCTCATTTTGTCTGTCATAGTTGAGGTATACCTATGATAGAAATTACAGGCCTCTCTCATATTTTTAAGTGAGAGAACTTGTAAAATTTTTGACTGACAAAATACTTTTTTGCCCCACTGTAAATAGTATATGCGAGAGGGACAAGCGGTAGAAAATGGATGGATGGAGGAGTGTTTTGTACAGTTTTACAAAGCTGTCATGACGTTGGTCGTATGTGTCAACAAACGTTGTGTGCGCAGACGGCTCTGCTGACGGTGGTCCGCCGCGACTCTTTTGCTGCCAGCGAGAGGGAGATCTTTCAGGCCTTGTGTCGCTGGTGCCAGCAGTACGCCGAAGGCCCAGAGACTCAGGAAGTGATGGCGGCGGTGCGTCTGCCGCTCATGACCCTGACGGAGATGCTGAACATAGTTCGACCGTCTGGCCTCCTGAGCCCAGATGACCTGCTGGACGCCATCAAGCTGCGCTCCGAGAGCCGAAACATGGACCTAAACTTTCGCGGCATGCTAAGTCCGTGATTCTCATAGACCGTCTGACGTCTGATCATGTCACCGTACCATTGTGTTTCTATCGGTTGTCTGTTTGGCTTTCAGTACCGGAGGAGAACATCGCCACCATGAAGCATGGAGCTCAGGTGGTGAAAGGTGAGCTCAAGTCGGCTCTGCTGGACGGCGACACTCAGAACTATGACCTGGACCACGGCTTCTCCAGACACCCCATCGAAGAGGACGGCAGGGCCGGGATCCAGGTCAAACTGGGCCAGCCATCCATTATCAACCATGTGCGCCTGTTGCTGTGGGACAGAGACAGTCGGTAAAGACGCCTCACAAATGACTTGATGAACCTTTGCTGCTTCTGTCTTGAAGTTTTCTTATGGCGTCACATTAGTGCTAAAAATCCGAGCGCATAAAAACTGTTATCGCGCGCTGATTCTCCACTTTGTGCGCGCGCGCGACACCCTTTTGCGCGCGCGCGGTGCCTTTCTGTGCGCGCGCCGTCTCGGTCTGTGCGCTCTCTGTGTACTCCTGGCATCTCTCCTCACGCTGTCATGTTTCTTTTTGGCACTTTGGGGGCGGGTATGCTTGGACGGCCCCTTCTTTCTGATTGGTCAAGCGAAAAATGCTGAAAAATGCTCAGAGCCAATCAGAAGTATAGCAGGGCGGGTCATCGTCAATATGTATCAAGATTTACGGAGGAAGAAGTGGGTAAAAACATGTCGCGCGCTGATGAAGGTTATTTCATACCACATAAACACAATACAGGGTAATACAAAATGTGACCCAAATAAATAATAAGACAACAAACACCATAATCACATCTTTCAGCCAGAACTAATCCACCAGCAATAACATCCAACCATAACATTATTTTATATTTTCACTTCTTCTTGAACATTTGTTTTCTAATTTATGGAATTTCTTTTGATTCAGCCATAAAATTAATGAAATAATCTTTGAATTTTGTTTTTAAAATGTTAAAAATAGCTTTTAATAATGTATTCTGAAACAGTTTAAAATAATCAGAGAACTGACTAACACTGACCCTACACAACTATGTTGCACAATTAAGTCTTTTTTTTTTTTTTAAAGCGAAAGAGGTAATTTCAACAGGTACAGCATCCTATGTCATATCTACATGTAATAAGATTTGTAACAAGGCAAACCGTTTGTAAATTGGTCGAAAATCGAGCAAGTTATGGTAATTTAATTAGTACATGTACCATTGACATCAATGTAATGATTGAGGCTAGCTGTCCGAGGTAAGATGGCTACAACGCGCTGGAGAATGATTGGTCATATGAAAAATGCTCAGAGCCAATCAGAAAGAAGGGGCCGTCTAAGCATACCCGCCCCCAAAGTGCCAAAAAGAAACATGACAGCGCGAGGAGAGATGCCAGGAGTACACAGAGCGCGCACAGACCGAGACGGCGCGCGCGCAGAAAGGCACCGCGCGCGCGCAAAAGGGTGTCGCGCGCGCACGAAGTGGAGAATCAGCGCGCGATAACAGTTTTTATGCGCTCGGATTTTTGGCACTAATGTGACGCCATATTTTCTAGATGTTTGAACTTGTTCACGTGTTAAACAAGCATACCGTTGAAAGCTGCAGATATGATGTGACCTTCATTTTGATACTCATTTCAGCTCCTATTCCTACTACATTGAGGTGTCCATGGACGAGCTGGACTGGGTGCGGGTCGTAGACCATTCCAAGTACCTTTGCCGCTCCTGGCAGAATCTCTTTTTCACGTCTCGAGTCTGCAGGTAAGACAGATTGTCAGTTCTTTGTACTTTGTCATTTCTATAAAGCACGACAATAGCACCGTATTGTATGATGTTTTGCTCAGGTACGTGCGCATTGTCGGAACACACAACACGGTCAATAAGGTCTTTCATCTTGTGGCTTTTGAGTGTATGTTCACAAACCGCTCGTTTACACTGGAGCAGGGACTTCTGGGTAGGTTTCAGAGAAACTCTTGCAATTGTCGAAATGCAGCCCAGCAGCTGAGGTATAATTAATGTGTTGCATCTGCAGTGCCCACCGAGAACGTGTCCACTGTGGCGGGCTGTGCCAGCGTCATCGAGGGTGTCAGTCGCAGCAGAAACGCCTTGCTCAACGGCGACACTCGAAACTACGACTGGGACTCGGGCTACACCTGCCATCAGCTGGGCTCGGGCGCCATCGTCATTCAGCTGGCTCAGCCCTTTTGCGTTGGGTCGTTAAGGTGCATTGCCTTTCTGTTTGTCTTTCTAAAAGTTTTTCCATCAAGTTCTTATTCTCAGTTCTCTGACTTCTTGTTTAGGCTGCTGTTGTGGGACTGTGACGAGCGCTCTTACAGTTACTACATCGAGGTGTCCTCTAATCAGCAGGAGTGGACCAAGGTGGTAGACCGCACCCGCCTGGCGTGTCGGTAAGCCAATCAGAGTATCTTGTGGAAAAAATCTTATTAGCACATGCAGTAATAATGAGTGGCTGTTGTCAGGGTACAGTAAGCACCTTTCTGTCTCCCTATGTCACAGCTCATGGCAGACGCTCAAGTTTGACAAGCAGCCGGCCTCTTTCATCCGCATTGTGGGGACTCACAACACTGCTAATGAGGTATTTGTCACAGCCTTCTTCCTCTAATAGTCCAATAATTCCAAAGTACAGAAATACCTTTGGTTTGTTAGTAAATCTTTTCAAAAGGTCCAACAAAGTCCAAATGGTACAAAAACCGAAGCAATTTTCCCATTACAGGGTATTACAGGGTATCTGCGGGGTATACAAGTCTTAAATCCAACAATTTGAATTTAAGGCCTCAAAATGTCAAAATTCTTCTAAAATCTAATAAAAGATCTTAAATATGATTGTGATATGTCTTAAAAACCTATTAATATTACTTTTATGTAAAACATTTATAAACTTCCGTCTTTCTTTGAAATGTTTTGATTTTTGAGGACGTTACAACGGAACTGGAAAACGGAACTAAAGTAGGCTATCTGTGCTGCCTGGTCAGAATTTGTTGCGCACCAATACCTAGTGTGCTGTGCACACACAGCAGTGTGTTGTTACAGCTTAGCATAGCAGTGGAAACATTTTTACAAAAAGCCATTGGGAAAAACTTGCATAAGATGGGTAAGTGCAAGTTCAACGATTGTAGCTACAGAACTATCAATTTAATGCATGAAGCCATAATCGCCTTCTTTATTTTTAGACAATTGCTCTGTCTGCACTCACTGTTTTTCACAACTTTGTGCAGTTCCAGTAGTACTACAGTAGATGTTTTAATCTGTTTGCTCAATTCTGACTGCTGCAAAAGCATTGCAAAAGTTAACCAATTATCTTTAGTAGGGATGCTAACTGTCCCTTCCACAGACAATATATTGTTGTGCTTTCTTCTACCATTACTGACATTCTGGTTGTTGTTACATGAAAACACTTGATATTAAGCACACTGCACCTTTTGAAAGAAAACAGTTCTATGGCAAATATGAAAAATGGCTGTTATGATGTTTGCTAATATTGTTTTCAATTAGTTTACAATAGAGAGGAATTTGGTGCATGTAGTTGGTTTAACCATTTTGTTTTCCAACGTCAAAAAGCATTGAATTAATTCATATACTTACAATTTATTCCAGCCTTCTGATTTTCCTTTGCTTGTACTTTTTGTCTGTATGGATGTGAAATGGTCTTAATTGATATTAATTTTGGTCTTAAAAAAGTTTTATAGTCTTAAATTTAACTTGTTGAAACCTACAGAGACCCCGTATAAGAAATAATGTAAATCAAATTAACCTATTCCAGACAGCCCAAAATATAAACATAAAACACATATAATAGAAAATGATTGTTACATACAGAATGCGATGTAAAATACATATACAGTGAAACCTCAATTTACTAACAACATAACAGTGTTCGTAAATAGAAAAGTTTGTATAAGCAAGTTTTTTCCCATAAGAAACAATATAAACAGCCTCGACAAAAGTCAATCGTTTAGTAAAAGGAGGTGAACTGACAATTTAACTTTTAACAATGTATATACGTCACAAATTTGATGTTTGGCCTCTCTGGCTTCTTGGTTTCACATCAAGAATATTTTCCGGTTGACATTTCATTAAGTGGCTTATCATATTACTCGTGTTCCCCGACTGTCTGCAAACATGTATTTTTGCATGTCCGTGCTTCCACATGGGTTACACCAAAAATAAATAACTTTGTCTACTCATTCATCGGACTGACGATTCTGCAACAACATGGTTTCTCCTCGATTTTTTTTTTCACAACAAAAATACACTTATTCTTCTGATTTAAACTCTGCAGGAGATTCCAAAAGTTTTCCGCCGTGCTCGCCGGCACTGCGCAGAGAATCATGGGAGATGTACCGGTAGTTTACTTCTCTGACTGGCCCACTCAATAGCACCGGAAAAAAACTACACTGATGGGAGCACTCCAAGTTCTCGTTTGATACCGTTAAATGCCACGGCATTATCGTGAGAATTTTGAAACGACCATACCGCAATATTTACAATACCGTTACATCCCTATTCTTGACAGAGACTGAGTCACCAAAGTTTGAGATTCTTTCTTCGAACACTCCATTAATGTGGTCAAACTGAGTAGTTTGTTGGACGTGATGTTTTTCTGTATAATAACCGAGACGGTATACCAAAAACCAGGGCTAACTTTAAGTATTTATAGTATTGGTTGAAAAAACAAATCATTCAAACCACTTTTACTTTTAATTAGGGATGATACTCGAAACCGGTTTTCCCGGTTGTTCGATAAGAAAAGAACCGAGTCCTCGGACTCGAATCCCTTTTTGAGAACCGGTACCCGTTATCGAGACCACTATAGTAAAGAAAAAGAGTTTGTTCTTTATTCGAATCCCTCGGAACGAATCCCGTCCCGACCAGAAATGCCCCGTGGGACATCACAAGAAATTATGTCACGTAGCTCAGTCATTAGGCGCAGATAGCGAAAGCAGGAAAAACAATGGACCGGAAAAAGCGCTCCAAGGTGTAATAAAGTTCAAAACAAAAGGTATAATCCAATGAATAACTTTACTGAGAGATTTGAGCAGGGTACAAACACATGACGAACACTTTTACGACCAACCGGAAACATAGCAACCAGGCTAGCAACGCACCTCCTTTACGGCAGCTGTCGCAACGTTCTTAAAGCAACCGCAGCACATACATACATATATATACAACATATATGACATGATTTCCCTTTTTTAACTTTTGTTTTTCTTTCTTTGTAAACAAAACAAACTCACACTGTATATGTGTTGTCTGTCTAATTATAAATAATGCAGACGAGGCGTGTTGGCTGAGTTTTTGACGTTTACTTTCACAGCGTGCTCATAACCTCATTCTTAGCTGCCGGGTGGCGACATGCAACAACACTTTTCGGGGCTATCGCGCATGCTCGTCACTCCCGTTGCATGCTGGGTAGTGTAGTTGTTATATTCCCTAGCCTAGCTCATAACATCACCTCTCCCCCTATAAAGAAATAATGTTAACTCAATAAAGTGTATTTCTTTTTTTAGCTTTAACTTTTCATTTTTTAGCATTGTAACCACATTTGCAAACAACTTTTCTTTTCATAGAATTTTCTTTCAATAAAGAAATAAAGTGCAAAAATGTCAAAGCATCTAACAAACAGTTATGTCAAATAGCAGCAAAAGTGCACTTTTTGGAGAGCTGTATTATTTTAAGTTTTGTGCCCAAGGGACTGATTTTATTTAACACTATATTATTATTTATACACCTATAGTGATCACAGAGACAGGTTGTTTTTGTGTTCCTGTATATATTTGTTTTTCTGAAAAATCCCACTTAATATACTTTGGGTAACAACAGTCAATATGTATTTTTTTATTTTTTCGGGGGGTAACAGCATAGGTGGATTAATGAACGGGCCTACCGGGCCCAGGCCCAGGGGGCCAGAGGCCCCAAGGGGCCAGGCCAACTTGGCCCCGCGGCCACGACGCATGCAAAACTACTTTTGCAAAAATAATAATCTTAGGCCCCAAGGGGCCAGGCCAACTTGGCCCCGCGGCCACGACGCATGCAAAACTACTTTTGCAAAAATAATTATCTTAGGCCCCAAGGGGCCAGGCCAACTTGGCCCTGCGGCCATGATCCATAGAGGGTCAGAGGCCCCAAGGGGCCAGGTCAACTTGGCCCCGCGGCCGCGACCCACAGAGGGCCAGAGGCCCCAAGGGGCCAGGCCAACATGGCCCCGCGGCCATGATCCATAGACGGTCAGAGGCCCCAAGGGGCCAGGTCAACTTGGCCCCGCGGCCACGACCCACAGAGGGTCATAGGCCCCAAAGGGCCAGGCCAACTTGGCCCCGCGGCTGCGACCCACAGAAGGCCAGAGGCCCCAAGAGGCCAGGTCAACTTGGCCCCGCGGCCACGATCCATAGAGGGTAAGAGGCCCCAACGGGCCAGGTCAACTTGGCCCCGCGGCCGCGACCCACAGAGGGCCTGAGGCCCCAAGGGGTCAGGCCAACTTGGCCCCGCGGCCACGATCCATAGAGGGCCAGAGGCCCCGAGGGGTCATGCCAACTTGGCCCCGATCCATAGAGGGTCAGAGGCCCCAAGGGGCCAGGCCAACTTGGCCCCGCGGCCACGATCCACAGAGGGCCAGAGGCTCTCAATCATTATTATCAAAGCTAATTCTCAAATTGGATCACACAACCTCACTCACATATTCTTTATCAATTATTAAAGGTTGTTTCTGAATTTTGATCACAGAACTTAATGCAAATATTCTTGATTGATTGGCAAAGCTCATTCTCAAATTTTGATTACACAACCTTACTCTGACAAATTATCATTATCAAAAAGCTCTATCTCGAATTTGGATCACAGAATCTCACTCAAGTATTCTTAGCTGTGCCCCTCCCCCATCGAGTCTTTCATAAACCGGTCTGTTCTTTTAGAATCTCCTCATTTGGTACTTTGAACTCGTGAGTGACTGCTCAAAATTTGGTTTCCTTTCCCTCAGTTCAGACTCAGAGATAATTTGAAATCATTCCACAAGAAGTTTAACGCGCACATACACACGACACACACACACTTGAGTTGAGCATTACTTGGAAATTCTTATATTTTCCATTTTGCTGTTATTATCAGCATCTTCCCATTTTGTCCTTTTCTTTCAAAAAAGTTTACAGTCTGACATTTGTCACTGCTGTCAGTTAATAACTTTTTGGTCTTTGACCCATTTTGTCATTTTCTCGATTCGATCGTCACTGACCACTCTCTCCTGTCTGGCAGACATCGTTGCTGCCATCATAGCCAGCAAGCTGCCAGCAGATAGCGACATTTTGGTGTCCTTTGAGAAATATTAAGAAAGAAGACAAAAGTACAAGACATTGTACGATTACTATCTTTTTAAAAATTATTTGTTTCACTGTCAGTGTGATTGAGCGACTTTACCGCTAGATTTCGCGTCTTTTGGCCATACCTGGCTAGCGACTGAAAACATCATTTAGCGACTTTTTGGTTGTGAAGATAAGTGGTAAAAGCAGATCTGCCTGTTGGTCTTCCCACATTTTGCCATTTGGTACTTTGCACTCTTGTTGGTCACTCCAAGGCATTTGTCCCTGCCTTCAGCTAGTCACTTGGCTCTTTTGGAATTTATTTCACTGTAATTGGCTCTCTCTTTCTCCTCAGTACAAATCAGTCTGTTCCCTTGCCATTCATCACTGACCACTCCGCTCTCCTGTCTGTCAGACATTGTTGCTGCATGCCGATAGCTTGGGGTCCTTAGTGAAAATATCAGAAGAGAAAAGTACATAATTATCTTAATCATCTTTTTTTATTCACTGTCAGTCCTTCAGTGAGTCCCAGTGTGTTGGCGATTAAGCAACGTTGGCATTCGATTTAGAGACTTTTGGCCATACATGACTGGCAACTCAAAACGTCATCTAGTGACTTTCGCTGTCTTGAGTTTAGCATTGATTGGAAATCTGTTATCAGTTCTTATAGAAATCAGCTGATTTCTGCTTTTGACTGTTAATGCTAGATTGCTAGTTTTGAAAATTGCATCACTCACACACACACACACACACACACACACACACACACACACACACACACACACACACACACACACACACATAGTTGGTTAAGCTGTTGTGATAGGCAAAGAGCCAATGTGCACAGAAAGAAGGGAAATATGGATCATAAACGTCTAAGTGGAGGAGCTAGAAAAAAAATTCAGCAAGAAAAGAAAAAAAAGGAATCAGTTTTACTTGAGAGTGTTCCAAATATCTCCAGCTTCTTCAGTACAAAGACATCTGCTGAAAGCAATTCTATAAATGCTACTGCAAATTCAGCTAAGGTTAGCAATGCACCTGAGCTAGCATGTAGCTCCCAAGATCCTGAGACCACTACAAGTGTACGCACTGAACCAAATGCTTCGGATGCTAATGATTCAACCAACTCAGCAGTAGCCAGTTGCTCGGATGAATGTGAGGTCACTGCACCTCTGGACAGCATAGAAAATTAGTTGAATCTTTCTTCAACACCATCTACAGTGTCAGGGACGGCGTGGCGCAGTGGGAGAATGGCCGTGCGCGACCCGAGGGTCCCTGGTTCAATCCCCACCTAGTACCAACCTCGTCATGTCCGTTGTGTCCTGAGCAAGACACTTCACCCTTGCTCCTGATGGGTGCTGGTTAGCGCCTTGCATGGCAGCTCCCTCCATCAGTGTGTGAATGTGTGTGTGAATGGGTAAATGTGGAAGTAGTGTCAAAGCGCTTTGAGTACCTTGAAGGTAGAAAAGCGCTATACAAGTACAACCCATTTATCATTTATCATTTATAACTCTACCTAGTGATCCCGCTAAATGGGCTGATACCCTCACTGAGTCAATGAAGGAAGTTCTTATTCAAAGAGGTGCAAAATCATTTCACAACCGTCACAGCCATTATCCAGCTTCTGTGAGGAACAGTGGGCTAGGAGGCAAAACCCGATGCCTAAACAATGAACATTTTACTTCACACCTGCCCAATGGACAACGAGTACAAAGAGAGTGGATGATGTACTCTCCCTCTACTGGTAATGTTTACTGCTTTGCATGCAAACTGTTTTCCCCAAAAACGCATTCTTTTGTGACAGGCTATTGTGATTGGAAACACTCAGAAAGATTTGGTGAACATGAGCGAAGTGCTGAGCACATAACCTGCATGCAAGCAGTCTTGAACCGCGCCACAGGTGCCACAGTTGATGCAGACCTGTTCAAACAGTTTCAGGCAGAGAGCAGCTATTGGAGGCAGGTGTTACAAAGAGTTGTTGCAGTCATTAAATTCCTTGCAGAAAGGGGCCTTGCATTTAGGGGTAAAAATGAATCGTTAGGGTCTCCTCTCAATGGGAACTACCTTGGTATTCTGGAGGTCCTGGCTGAATTTGATCCCTTTCTAAAGGATCACATCAGAAAGTTTGGGCAGATGGGTCGAGGTAATACCTCATATCTGTCCTCCACCATTTGTGAGGAATTCATTGAATTGATGGGTGCAAAAACCAAACAGGCTATAGCAGATGAACTGCAAGCAAGCAAATACTACTCTATCATTGTGGATTCAACCCCAGATTTATCTCATGTGGACCAATTGACATTCATATTCCGTTTTGTTAGCAAAGAGGGCAGTGTTGTTGAACGCTTTGTGGGTTTTGAGCCCATTACTAGCCATACAGGTGAAAGTTTGGCTAACTGTGTCATGTCTGTGTTGGAAAATCTAGGGTTAGAGCTGTCAAATTGCAGGGGGCAGGCTTATGATAATGCCAGCAACATGTCAGGGAGGTATAATGGGTTGCAGGCTCACTTAAAGAAAAGCAACCCATTAATACACTTTATTCCATGTGCAGCTCACTCTTTGAATTTGGTGGGAGTCAACAGCATTGACAGATGTGGAAATGAAGTCTCTAAGTATTTTGACTTGATTCAGTCTATTTACAACTTCACAACTGCATCCACACACCGATGGGACAGGGTATTTGGCAATTCCAACATAGATCTCACACTTAAAGCTTTATCCAACACGCGTTGGAGTTGCCGTGCAGAATCTACCAAAGCACTGTGGCAGAACTACAGTAAAATAAGAGCAGCACTACAGGGTATTTCCACTGATGACACAGAGAAACGAGACACACAAACTGAAGCTGACAGTCTAGTGCGGAAGCTGGATTCACTTGAGATGGCCTTCATGGCAGGCTTTTGGGACACTGTTCTGTCCAGATTTCAGGCCACAAGTCTGCAACTTCAAAAAGCAGACATGGACCTTGGTACAGCAGTTAGATTGCTGGAATCTCTGCGCACCTTTGTTCTCTCCCAAAGAGATCTATTTGATCATTTTGAGCAGAAAGCCTTAAACATGTTGGGTGGCACCCCATCTTACAGGGCTGAACGGACGAAGAAACGTAAAAAGTTTGCTGATGAATCAGCATCCCCAGATGTTGTGCTTGAGGGAAGGCAACTGTTTCAAATAGAGACATTTATTGCCTCTATTGATCAACTGAGTTCAAGCCTTAATCACCGTCTGGAGGCCTACAAACATCTGAACAATTTGTTCAGTGTCCTTTTCTCTTTGGATACAGAGTCCAATGCTTCAGTCCTTCACAAGGCCAAGATTCTCACTGAATCATACTCATCTGACTTCAATGAAAGTCTTGGACAGGAGCTTATACAGTTCAAATCTTTTATACAGCTCAACAACACTGATGAGGAGAGGACCCCTTCAGGACTGCTCAAAACAATAATACATTTTGGACTACAGCCTACGTTTCCTAATACATACATTGCGCTACAGATTTTTCTCACTCTACCGGTCAGTAACTGTGAGGGAGAACGCTCATTCTCTCTTTTGTCAAGAGTCAAAAATGAGCTGCGCACAAGAATGACTCAGAAAAGATTAAATGCGTTATCTCTAATGGCAATTGAGAGTGAGCTGACAAGAGAGTTGGACTTCAATGATGTCGTGGATGATTTTGCGAAATTGAAAGCACGAAAGAAACCCCTTGCTTAAAGGTGCACTATGTAAGATTTTTAGGTTGTTATTTCCAGAATTCACCCATTCACTAATGTTAGGCTACCTGTTTTCATGAATACTTACCACCACCATAAAATTCTAAGTATCCATTATGACTGGGAGAATTGCACTTTCGCCATTTCTGGGAACTGTCTGTCACCTGGATTCTGAAGATAGGATTGACTTTAGGCAGAAGCTTGGTGCTTTCTCTGGCAAACTGAACCTCAAGCTTCATTCTCTGCAGCTTTGCATTCTTGCATTCTTGTTCAGACTTTCATCGACAAGGAACTTTTCAACTTCCCCACTATCGTGAAGGGGCCACCAAAAGATTTCAGTGTGTCCAGCATGTCTAGTCTCTTCTTCTCCTGTCTTTGAGCCATCTCTTGTTTCTCGTCAGCCCAACTCTCGAATTTTGCCTTCATGAGTTTACTCCAGTTGAGTTCAACCTCTCTTTTTGCTTGTGCTGCTGCCTTGAAACCTCTGAAGCTCCTGGCTCTTCTGTAAAATTATTGACCTATTGACTGCGTTCAGTGTGCCCAACTTATTCAGTCTGTAGTCCACCTTGCCACATTGTCTCTCCATCCCAATGTTGTGCACAGGGGTGCCATCAATGTTACTAGCCTGTTCACTGACAGGGTCCATTGGGAAGGTCTCCTCATCCATCCCATAGTCCATCCTCTGCCTGGCCAGGACAGTCTTCAGATGGGGCAGCATGAGATCTGTCAGCTGCTTCACTTCATCCAAGTATTCGGCAGCCACGTCTGACACTGAGTTCAGGACATGTCCAGTGCCTGTCCAGCCACTATAGCATTCTTGCTGTCTACATCCAGATCCACCATGAAACTCTGTAGCACTTGCTCCATCTTCATATCGGCCTCCGCCAACCGCATCACTTTATTCATGGCACTGCTGAAGCCCAGTGTAGTGTGGGTGCCACAAAAGATCTGCCCTGCTGGTTTTTCCAAGTTGTTCATCTCTGCCAACAGCTTTGAAAAGCCTTTGTTGTGCTCTGTGCTGTCAGTCATATGTGCATCTACAAGTTTATAAACATCCTCCACATTGACTCCTCTGACCGACGCCAGTATTTCGAACCCCATATCCACTTGCATTTCTATGTCCTCAGTGGTCTCTCGGTGAATGGGTAAGACAGGCAGAGGAAATGGGCTATCTTGACCTGCATGCAGCCCTTGTACCATGAACTGGCCTACACCTTTCTTTGTGGTGCTCTCCGATGCATGTGTTATCATTTTACCTTTCTCCTTCTCCTCCTCAAGCTTTCCCACAAAATAGATACAGACTTTGAGCCTCAATTTGCTGCACAGCTGCCGTTATGCCAAAGTGTTTTCCTAAGATATTATTTTATTTTTAATGATAGAAGGGAGGAAAAGGGGGCAAAAATCATGTCCAATTTAGTTTTTTGGGTGGGGTGGGGGGTTTATTTCATGATAGGTACCAACTTCCAATACATAATATCTCTCAAATGACCCAATGCACCATCACTGAAGTGGGCGTAATCATTTTCCAAAATTTTTATTTTTAGGCCATTTATCCCCTCCCCCTACCTGTGTCTGTGTGAAACCTGTGCTTGTGTGTGTGGTATACCTAATAGTGTGTGTGCAGTATGTGCACTCTTCTGTACAGTACAGTGTGCATGTCTGTTCACAGTATACAGTATTTCTTGCATAGTGCGTGCGTGTGTGTGCGCGTGCACGCGCGGGGTTGAGGGGCCAAGACCATGTCAGGCCCAGGGGGCCAAAATTTCTTAATCCGCCCCTGGGTAACAGTCAATATTTATTTATTTATTAGATTTTATTTTTTTCTTATATAATAAAAGTGAGCTTTTGTCAAACCAAATATTGTGTGTTTTTTTCCATATACAACAACCTATCTGGACTCGATAAGAGAATCAATAAGGAATCGGTTCGATAAGAGGATTCGATAATAGGCTGGAACTCGATAATTTCTTATCAAACATCATCCCTACTTTTAATGTTGTCTGATTAGATCATCCTCCCATCCAAAAGTGGGCAGCATACCACCACAAAGCAGGTCAATTGATACTCCTGCTCATCCTTCTGTGTTGTCCCTGCAGGTCTTCCACTGTGTCCACTTTGAGTGTCCCGCCCAGTTGGACACGGACGTCAAAGAAGGCAGCCCAGGCCTGGACGCTTCAGATGCCGCCACATCCTCGCTGCCGCCGCGACCTCAGCGACCATCCCGCACTCAGAGCCTGCTGCCCTCCAACCCGTCTTCATCTTCCTCACAGGCCCATCATTAATAACACCCCCTCCTCCCGCCCACCAAGGTTTTGAAGGGGTCAGGAGGACCGTCATTTTGCACAGCCTTTTTCCTCCTCGCTGCTCAACGGCGTCTTCTCGCTGTCATAACCTGTGCCCTTTGTCGTGCGCGTGCCTCAAGACTTGCATGTGTAGCAGCAGTGTTTTAATACTCCTGTCTTCCCACTCGGTAGCTTCTATGCCCACTGACTCGTATGATACGTTTTTGGTGACCTTGGTCCTCTGAAGGCTTCGACTCAGCGCCTTTCTCAAGTCAAGGTGGTGGAAGAAGACGATGCTAACGCTGAATGATAACCATGACGATGTGCTTTCACTAAGGCATTCATCTTTTGAGTAATATTTATCCTAGATACAAATACAGATTGAATCTATTTTCAAATCAGAAAATCAAAGACGCCTGTAGATTTTGCATTTCTCAATTCTTCAACTTTTTGCCAAGTGTGATGTTTGTACGCAAACAACACTTAATCAAATTATGCATTTGCATATGGAATGAAAACTGCGAAGTGTTTGCAGTCCTTTATCTGGAGAACTTTTTTTTTTATACCTCAAGAGCAAACTAAAGCGAGATTGACGTGTCTTAATTGAGTATTTTACGCAATTGCATTTCTTAGCACAAACTGAGGAGGAAACCAATTAGTTGACGAAAATTTGGACTAAGAGGCTCGGACCAAATGATTTATGCGCTCAGGCTGCAAAGAAGCGAAAACAGACTATTACAGGAGCAGCTGCTATTGGCACTTTAACAGACTCAAACAGGCACAAATTGGGTGTTTTGACTGAAGTAAAATACTGGAGCTGTGAGGTGAAATGAAGTTCTTCATCTCTTGAGATGTCTGTGTGTGTGTGTGTGTGCGTGTGCGTGTGCGTGTGCGTGCGTGCGCTTAAATGAAACTACTCTGATTGTTGCACTTTGTTCTCTGTGTCCACGAGGAGCTAATAGTCCTCCCATGTTCTGCTTGTTACCAAGCCAAGAACACACTCCTCAGATGTAATTCAACTTATCATTTTACACTAGTGGGAGCTTCAAGATTAGGCCTAGCATTAGCACTGTACCACACCCTTTCTTGGGGGTGGTAATATTAAATTCTGTTGAAAGAGCTGCTTTTGTGCTGTCTGACATGCTGGAAAACATTCTATTCACTGTGTTTGAAGTAGTTATTTTAGGGGCAGCCATAGACGCAGTGATGCATAACAGAACTTCCAACAGAATAACATTAGCATCCTCAGGAGGGTGTCAGGGTTTGTTATTATACTGTAATATATATCTGATTTACAACTTTTGATGTGTTTGCTTTTTCACTGCCTGTAAACATTGTCATTAATGTTCATCTAAGTGTGTTTTTCCATTCATGAAAAGTGTGTAGTATGTATTTGTCTCGTCTCAATGACACAAAAAAATGTTTCTTTGTTATACCGTTGAAGATGGGAAAACCTGCAATTGTTTACCATATGAATATTTATGTGGATGTTCATACACACATTGTGATGGGGCCGTCTTTGAACCTAGCGTCTTCTTATACCTGTACAGTAGGTGGCAGTATGCATCCTAACTGCTTCTTAAACGTATGCTCCTGGTCTGCCAGAGAATGAGAAGACAGAGCAGGAGAGATCAGTAATTTTATTTTAATTATCCATCCATCTATCTATTTTCTACTGCTTGTCCCTTTTGGAGCCTATCTCAGCTGCATTTGGGCGGAAGGCGGTGTACACCCTGGACAAGTCCCCAACTCATCACAGGGTCAACACAGATAGACAGACAACATTCACACTCACACACTAGGGCCAATTTAGTGTTTCCAATCAACCTATCCCCAGGTGCATGTTTTTGGCGGTGGGAGGAAGCCGTAGTACCCGGAGAGAACCCATGCAGTCACGGGGAGAACATGCAAACTCCACACAAAGATCCCAAGCCCGGAATTGAACCCAGGAATACTCAGGACCTTCGTATTGTGAGGCACATGCACTAACCCCTGGTCCGCCGTGCTGCCTATTTTAATTATGATTTAATTTATAAGGCATATAGGCAAGTATGAATACTTGCTAAATATCACAACAAAGTTGTTCTAAAGAAATTGAATTAAATCATATTTTAATTATGATTTCATTTAATTTCTTTAGAACAACTTTTGTTGTGATATTTAGCAAGTATTCATACTTGCCTATATGCCTTATAAAGCCCTCTACTGAAGAGAATTATTTGAAAAAGTACATAAGCTTTTCTTAATAAGCACATTACTGCTGTGAGACCCGCTGTCATGTTTGAGCACACAACCGGTGGCAATGTCTCGTTTGTGAGAAACATGACAAAAAAAGAAGCTGCGGAAGAAAATGCATCTAATATTTCTAAACTGAACTGTTTTGCTTTTCATGTCTATGACAAGTGGTAGAAAATGGATGGATGGGAGTCTGTGTTATTGTCTCCCACACCCAGGGTAGCCCCTCCTCACATACCAGTCGCTGTGCGTAGGGCACTTCATCCAAAGGGGGGCCCCATTTGACTTGATAACATGAGATACATGTTCTCCTTCATTTATAAGAATAAAATGGACCCAGAATTTAAGCATTAGTGCTGATCTTGTAACACAGATATAATGGGTTTGTTCCATAGTAGGGATTGTGTGAGAAAGGTTTGGAACTTTATGTTGGATTTAGTATTTTGCACAAGAAATATTGAACAATTTTTTTCCCATGAGCTTGCTTTAAGTACAAAACTTTCATTCAAGTTTGAGTTAAAGAAGTATATCTATAAAACATTTTCACATTAAAGTATGAGAGCCATTTTATAATCGCAAAAATAAATGTCAAAAAGCTGCTGCCTGACAAAGGCTCAGAAAATCTGCAGAGACTCCTCCCACCCCACCAAGGACTGTTTTCACTGCTGTTCTCTAGTAAGAGGTTCCTCAGCCTCCGTAGCAGAACCTCCAGGTTCTGTAACAGCTTCTTCCCTCAGGCCATAAGACTCTTGAACGCATAATAATAATCCCCTCAATTCCCCCCCAAAACGGATTAACTCCCTGGAATATAAAGACTATATAACATACATCTAAACGTGGATGCATATGCAAAAGTGCAATATATTTATCTGTACAGTAATCTATTTATATCTGCACCTTATTGCTCTTTTATCCTGCACTACAACGAGCTAATGTAATGAAATGTTGTTATCTGTACTGTGAAGTTCAAATTTGAATGACAATAAAAGGAAGTCTAAGTCTAATGTAAGGGGATGGGGGCTCCAAAAAATTCTGCTCATGGCCCCAATTTAGCCCTGCCCACTCCCTCTTTCCTGCAAATGCATCAGTCAATTATGCAAATGATCATTTAGTAGAGCATCCCCACCACCAGTAGATTGCAGTCCTGTGGGAAACACTCAACGGTTAAGTTTCAATAGTGTACTTTATAAAACGTAAGTACAGTACATGGTAAACCACACAAATAACACAGGCGTATAAAGCATATCGTCTTCCATTATTAAATATCAAAGACATGCGATTTGCGGCTGCAGTGTCAGCAAGAAGAGGCAGGCCTGTCTGGGTGTTCTTTCAACGTGTACTGTAATTACAGTTGTGTAAGTGGAGTCCATTGAACGTGGAATTGCGGCTCCACAATCCGCCGCAGAAAGGCAAAATAGTAACATTTGGTGTCGGTAACAGCAATCGTCGTAACATCAGCCAGTATTTGTGTATTTTGCTTTTGTTAGCCAATATTGACATTTGTAGTTTGATGGACGCGTTTCCGGTCCAGCACGGTTGAGACCATTGCGGCATAGATGGGGGAGTATTCCTGCGCGGTTGGGCCGGCCTGCCTCAGTCACTTTATCTTTGCGGCTCAAAACGC
The DNA here is from genome assembly GCF_033978685.3 of Nerophis lumbriciformis. NCBI lineage: Eukaryota > Metazoa > Chordata > Actinopteri > Syngnathiformes > Syngnathidae > Nerophis > Nerophis lumbriciformis. The sequence continues at coordinate 5,861,365 of NC_084581.2, forward strand.
CCTTCTGCGCTTTTAACTTGTCTAGAATCGCCTTTTAACCACCACGACGCACATCAAGACACTTTTTGGACGGGTGCTGGTTCCGACTGAAACATCGGGCTACCCCCTCACCTCCGCCGTCTTGGTATCTTCTAACGTCCACAGGTCCAGCTGATTGCTTTGACTACCTTTCAATTATTCCTGTTCCAACTCCCAACGTTTTGTTGGAGTCCAACGACAACCCTTGTGGCCCAAAGCGGCTCACGATCCTTCCACTTTCTTCGCGAATCTCCTGAGGATTGTTAGACACGACGACGGCATTTTTGTTCGAGTCCTCCTCGCCTTTTTTGGATCGTTGCTCTGCCGAGCGAGCAGGCCGCGGACTCATCCCCAGCCTCGCGTAGTTCCTTGTGGCCGCCATGGGCGACACCAGCGAGCGAAGCAAGCCGCCCAGCCTCCCTCCCCGGTGTCCCTGCGGCTTTTGGGGGTAAGTTTTAATGAGAAGTCGTCAGACGACATGAAAGTAACTGTGTTGAAGCTAGATATAATATTATAAAGTCGTCTTAAAGCCTATTGTTGTTGTTCTGTTGAGCAGGCCGAGGGTGGGGGGTTGGGAAGTTGCCTGATAAATAGACCCTCTGCTTGCTTTAAAGTACATAAAAATACACTCTTCGCCAACATTTCGCCTTTAACTCGGTAGCAATACACGCTGCCGGTCTTTTGGCTTGGCTTGGCTTGTGTCGTGTTTAACGACATTTAAGGGGTGACGTTCCCGACGTACAACATGATTTATTGCCAGCAGGTTCCTTCTAAACGTGCCCTGCTGCTCTCAACAACCTCAGAAAGAAACACTAACAATGGACAAATCCGGACGAATTTATTTCAATAAATGGGTTGTTTTACTCGTTTCACTCTTTCTGATGTGTCATGTCACAGCGGTGGATGTATGTTGCATACCGGATGTGATTCACTGCATGGCCTGCGTCACCCCAGAAGAAAAAAACCCCACCGTTTTATCTTTTTAGTCGCTGAAAGGAGACTAGAACATTCGCTTGTGAATGCTGATAGGTTGTTGTATATCACAGCATACTTAAGCAATCCCAGAGATACAAGGCACCTATTGCCCCCCTGTGGCGGTGAAATATCATCACAGCAATCTGATTGGATAACTTCTTAGACTTTGTGCAATGACATCAGTCCTTGTTAGTCTACCATTGAAACCTTGATCTCTTTGATGATAAAAGTATTAATAACCGAACAAAGAAACAAGCTAACTCCTTCTGCCTGCACAATATAAGTACTAGTTGTACCATGAAGATGTTTGATTTCTATATTTCAAAGGCTCATCATAATAAACAAAATGATTGGCAAATCTGTGTGTAAGATGCATTGTAAAACACAACCAGGAACATAACTTTTTTTTTAATGGAACTATTTTAATACTGAATGCCTCTTTGTTCCCCAAACCCCGCAGAGTTCATTCTTTGGTGTCATAGAGTTAATCCAGTGACCCACCTGTCAATGTCAGGTGACACAGCGCACGTGTGTATGTGGGCTGGGACAAGAATAACACCTGGCTGGTCCACATGTCACCGGCAGTCAGGACCACCACAGTCATGATCTGTTTAGATTGGAGACGGTCACAGTGGTCAAAGTGGCATTCAGTGTTTTTGTTAAGAATTTTTGTGGTTACCTTTTTTATAGAAACGGTGAAAATAATGACATTGCTACCATGTGTGTAGCTGCAGGTCACACAGTGTGTGCTTTTGTATGATACACTGATAGGTGTGTGTGGAGTGTGTGTGTTTGTGTGGGAGAGAAAAAACTGACATGTACCGTATTTTCCGCACTATAAGGCGCACCTAAAAACCTCAAATTTTCTCAAAAGCTGACAGTGTGCCTTATAATCCGGTGCGCCGTATATATGGACCAATATTGAGCCACAACAAACCTAAACTTCATTTTCATAAAGTTTAGGTCTCGCAACTACGGTAAACAGCCGCCAACTTCTTTTTCCCCCGTAGAAGAAGAAGCGCTTCTTCTTCTACGGTAAGCAGCCGCTAACTTCGTTTTCTTCCGTAGAAGAATAACTTCTTCTACGGTAAGCAGCCGCCCCTGTAGAAGAAGAATAAGCGCGAAGTGCATGCTGGGATATATGACTGCGTAAGGCGTGCCGTTTTGATTTCCATTTGTTTGTTAATGTAAAGACCCCAAAATGGCTCTTATTAAGTGACACGCTTACGGCGCAGAGTTTAAACTTAAGACGCTCAGTCACGCAGTCGAACACGGGAATAGAGCAGCAGCGACACTGACTTGATTAATGACGACTTCGACGAGACGAAGTACGAGATGTTGGATGCCGTATCCGCCCAACTGTTTAATTCGGACACTGAAGAAGAAGAATTTGAGGGATTCGTGGATGAGGAATAACTTCATAAAGTGAGGTTTACATGTTTATTTTGTGTGTTGTGTTGTGTGACTAACGTTTGAGCAACGTTGAGTTATTGATATATTGTTATTGCTCTGCACAATTTCGAGTGTTACTATATTGTGATTGCGCTATCGTTTGATTTACCTTAACAGTATCACTGTTTTTTACGTGTTTATTGAATCAGCTAAAAGTTCCCCTCCACTATGTGATATAAATGCTGCACTACATGTTATACCTTGCTGTTGTTAAAAGATAAACAAAACACCACGTCACTGACTTTACCTCGGGGAAAATAATAAAACAGCTGTTTATTCATTTTGGGAGTGAACAGAGTTGTCAGAACGCTGGTTTGTAATCTATTAATAACGTTTGACTGACCTATCTGACTGTTTTGTTGACATTCCCTTTAGCGCAGCTCCATCTAATGGATGCATAGGTGCGGTGCGCCTTATAATCCGGTGCGCGTTATATATGAACAACGTTTTGAAATGTGCCATTCATTGAAGGTGCGCCTTATAATCCGGTGTGCCTTATAGTGCGGAAAATACGGTATGTCTGTTGATGGTAAAGGCTATTCAAATGTGTGTAGTGTTTCTTTACACTGCCTTGGCATGCATACTGAACTCTTTTGCCCTCCTTTTTAACAACTTTGTCAAAGTTTAAAACAATGCTGCAATAATTAATTAAATCAATTTAAAAAAGCTTTGATTTTATTCTGTTGCTTTGATCAATTGTTCAATGAGTTTAATAAAAAATTAATCAAATCAGTACTCCATGGAGTGCCGAAAATCTTCTGCACAGCTGCTGCAAAAGCTGCGTTGCAAGTGATGTCACGTCCATTTTTGTTTTGATGGTCAACCAGCTTGAGTGTAGTATTAAAACAAGTGAGTAAGTGTAGAGTTTGAACAGAAAATGCAGTATTGCTGTTCTTTTCTTGGGTGTTCCACTTATTCAAAATAGAGAGATAGGAAAGAGCTTTGATAGGGTCCCGAAATGAGTCGTTCTTAAAGGTAAAGTCAAGTGAATAAAAGTGTAGAAGGAAATGGCTTTTAAAAATATCACTTATCATCCTGTGGAATACAATCAGGCCATTTCTATGTCTGCAGTGATAACTTTGTGAAATGTTTGTTTAAACATTTGATTTCTTTGAGAAAGTTTTTGTGATGCAATCAAGTTTATTCTCTACTGTGTTAGTGTTTGAGAGCAGAACTAAACATAAAGAAAGGACAATTAAGAGATTTGATTAGTTTGTGTTCTTTTGTGGTTGCTGTGCCCAAATATAACTATGAAGACATGGTTGTGCAAATAAACTAACGTCATGTTGAGTCCTAGTAATAAATATTGTGATTGTTGGGCCAATCCATGGATGTAACGGTAAACGGTATAATGATAATTCCAGATGGTTAGTAATACTTTTAAAATTTTTAATTACAGAAAAAATGTCATTTATTAATGCATTTTAGGCAACACTGCTTACTTCCTGAAAACTGAAGCACTTGCACCGCTAGGCTCGAGAAAACATGGCGGCGGCGACAACACAGACTTTGCTTTGAAAATGTTCCCTCCGAGTTAACGCAGCCGATCGCTTTGTTTCACTTAATTTTAATCACTTCTACTTCCAAGGGGTCTCGGTGTGTGTTTAAGAACGCAATGTTGTTAGAGGAGAAACATATTTGATATTGCGGTTTCATTTTGAAAGTGCAACTAGCGTCCGCTAGTCAGTTGCTCGGACTGAGAGTTACCATGCAGCAGGCGATGTGTTGGGAACGTTTCCGCAACTTGTTTATAAAGTCCTCAGTTTGGGATGCTCATTCGTCCTGTAATTGAACTAGTCACTTTGTCAGTGTTTCAGTAACATCAATACTAGCTAAATTGTTTGTTAATTTCATCGAATTGAACGCCAGTGAGGCACAAAGTTTGTGTATTAGATGTGAGCGGTATCACTCCAGTTTATTTTTGTTGGCCAAACTGTTGCATTGAAGTACATGGTTGTTGGGAGTAGAACAAAGCTTAATTATTTGACTTTATCTTCATTAGCCAAACCTTGTGTTTTATATTTATATCAAAAAGTAAACAAAATATTTTTGACATTACTTTTGTTTTTTTCATTCCACAAATTACATTAATAACCATTCATATGACAAAGCATTTTGTTAATGTTTTATGGTGTAAAATTAATACCTATAGAACATATTTCTGCTCAAACTCTTAATGGATCTTTACCGATACAGCATGTGCATGTACACACATTAGTACATGTAAAAATGTATGTGCATAACTTAAAAAGGCCTCTCCATGAAAGTGTAAAAATACAGATGAAGGCATCATATAATAAAAAAAGCTGACGCGCTGATAGTATTAATGAACAAAAACACAAATATTTGTCTTTAAATTTATAGATAACGTTTAACTAGAGCATTTTTAAGCAGTAGAAAATGAATGGATGGATGGATGGATTACAAATTACATGATGTTCCCACTACACTGTTTTACCAAACATAATGAATAATCCTGATTAATAATCGTGATTTCAATATTGATTAAAAAAAATCTCAATTATTATTTTTCCCATAATCGTGCAGTCCTATATGTAAGACTAGACCTCATATTTGAACACTATTCGTATCTATATGGACAAAAAGTGCAGTTATGTCTTATGTCCATAAGGTGCCGTCTTGAAACACTTTCACATTTATTTGTATTTATTTATTATTATTTTGTTTCTGCGATATTACTTTGTTTATAATGCTTGTGTTGCTTTCATATGTACATTCAACTTTCTACATACATACATTTTGAATGTGTTTGTGTTTTAAAAAAATAAAATAAAACTTGGTTAAAATATTTCAGTATAAGAAGTTTTAGAAAATTTTAAGCATATTTAAAATAACCGCGATAATAATAACCGTAATAATTTTGGTCACAATAACCGTGATAAGAAATATTCATTCTGTGACATCCCTAGTCCAATCCAATTTATTTTCGTTGTCGATTTTCATAACATAAACTAAAAGCTTAGTAGTTGTGCTATATTCGACAGAAATGATCGCATTATAGCATCTTTGGTAATATTTGTTAGCATCAAGAAAATATCCTTAATAGTATGAATAAACCAATTTTACAAATCTCGTAGGTTTAACAGCATACTGAATCTTTATCTTAGCAAACATAGCTGAACAACATGGACATCTATAGGTAAATAACTATACAAAATATGAACTTTACATACACCATTAAAAACAACTGCAGACATGAATTTTAGATGAGGCTAGTATTTGTAGCTTGAAATGAACTGTAATATTTGGCATTTATAAAAAAAAAAGAGGGTTATGCCAAACTAAGAAAACAACACCACATTACTGTAACTACCAGTATTCTGAAAATTACTCTTTAAAGTAATTATTATAGTTACTTAACCAAAAATATATTGAATTACTAATGGAATTACTCTTTTTAATAAATGTAATTAATTACTAAGGGAAACAGTTTATGCGTTATGTGCAGTTGAGAGAAGTTAATGAGAGCAATGTATGTGTGCTTTTAAAAGGAAGTTTCTGGTGCCAAGCGACATGTGATGTCAGTGAGGGTTTGATCTGAACTGTTTGAGTTAGATTTAGCAAATAGCGACAGTTTGTCGTCTCTGACGGCTGCTCTGTTGTGTTGGTCAATAAACAGGAGCCGCTGGCGCTACAGTTCGGGCACGTCCACTGTGCGCGAAGGCAAATGTGGCGAGGGGTCTGTGTCAAGCTTTGGTGCTTGCCAGCCCCCAGATGGCTTTGCACGGCACAGGCCGCAAACGGCCGTAACAAATGCACATCAAAAGATACCGGTATGACAGTATTGTCTCAAATATACCGTATCTATTTCTGCAGCCCTACGTGACATCATAGGTCAAACGGAAAAGCAATATATTTATCCGCGCTAAAAAGTAATAACCGCTGCGCAGTGTACGGGGAGGCACACGGTGTATGAGAGAGTACAGTGTTTCCCCCAGAAAATGTGTTAGTTATGGTGGTGGGAGGGGGCGTCGCCCGGGATAGGCGGCAGGACGGGGAAGGGGCTGGGTGGGTGGAAGGAACAGTGTAACTCGGCCTGTCGCCGTCACGTCTCCACCTCATCGCTGCCACCCCAGCCTGGGGGGGCAATTGACTACAGACTCTGATTACATTGAACACATTGTTTATTAAAAAATAACCAAATAACAATATCTTATAATAAATAAAAATATTAGAGAAATAAAGAAGCCTACAATTTTTGGTTGTGTTTTCCGCTCCATTTGCAGAATGGCGATATACGATATACCGTATTTTTCGGATTATAAGTCGCATTTTTTTTCATAGTTTGGCCGTGGGTGCGACATATACTTCGGAGCGACTTATGTGTGAAATTATTAACACATTATCGTAAAATATCAAATATTATTTTTCTCATTCGCGTAAGAGACAAAGCAAATGGCAGCAATCGTCACACACACGTCAGCAATCGTCACTCACACGTCAACCAATAAGAATTTGGCGGGGGAGGGTCATGGCAGAAGTGCATTGTGGGTCATGGGATGCTAACTGCTATATGCTATATGCTACTGCCGTAGCTGTTAAAATGGATCACATCAACATTGGCGGTAACTTATAAAAACTGAGAAGGACTGAACAAAAATGGCACCGAAAAGGAAATCATATACTGCAGATTACAAGCTGGACGTAGTGAAATATGCAGCAGAGAACGGCAATCGAGCAGCAGAAAGGAAGGACATACTAGAGGCGACACCGGGGAGGAAGATTTCATCGGATTTAGCGATCGGGAGTGACAGACTGTTTGGTAAACGTATAGCATGTTCTATATGTTATAGTTATTTGAATGACTCTTGCCATGATGTGTTGCGTTAACATACCAGGCACGTTCTCAGTTGGTTATTTATGCGTCATATAACGTACACTTATTCAGCCTGTTGTTCACTATTCTTTATTTATTTTAAATTGCCTTTCAAATGTCTATTCTTGGTGTTGGATTTTATCAAATAATTTCCCCCAAAAAATGTGACTTATACTCATAAGCATACTCTTATACAGTGCGACGTATACTGTATATGTTTTTTTCCTTCTTTATTGTGCATTTTCGGCCGGTGCGACGTATACTCCGGAGCGACTTATAGTCCGAAAAATATGGTATATATCGATATTTTTTACGTAAAGTATAAACAAAACACAAAACAGTCCTAGTTACCTGAGATACTAAGTATGTCATTATTATGACTTAGTAAGTGAAGTGAAGTGAATTATATTTATATAGCGCTTTTCTCTAGTGACTCAAAGTGCTTTACATAGTGAAACCCAATATCTAAGTTACATTTAAACCAGTGTGGGTAGCACTGGGAGCAGGTGGGTAAAGTGTCTTGCCCAAGGACACAACAGCAGTGACTAGGATGGCGGAAGCGGGGATCGAACCTGCAACCCTCAAGTTGCTGGAACGGCCGCTCTAGCAACCGAGCTATACAGTCAATATTTTGACTTAGTAATTTGATGTTAGTTTGTCTAAATTGTCAGACGATCGCTTCTCTGATGTCTCCATCATGTCCATGTCTCTTCTTTATCTGGACGTCTTCTTCTACTGCATTCAGCAACTTTGTCTCGATTGGAAGTTTTTGTTTTAGTCTGTCGTGCTTGTAGTTGTTGAGTTTTGCCTAGTGAAAAAACATTTTTTTATAAGGATTTTTACAAAATTACATTCAATAATCATGAATACATTATTTGGGATAAACCCACTTTAGCACAGGTGTAAAATAGTGACATGTTATTTACAAATGTCAAATGGCCCTCAACATCGTCGGGAAACAATGTGTGTCAATAAAGCACTTCGAGGTATTTTAATTTTGACAGAAAAAAAAAACATTTAATGCAACTGCAGTTTTACTTAACTCGATATTATTTATTACAAGAAACTACTCAAAACATTTTTAATACAACCCTATTTAAATATATCTAAAACAGCTGAACTTTAATATATGCTTGCCATCTTGACTTCTGATTCCAATGCAAATATTTTTGTCACATTAAAACAAATGGGCAAAATATGATTCCACTTTGTTGAAAGTGGTCATCTGAGAGCATTTGTAATTGCAGTGCAGTTCATATAAAAATGTTTTGATGCCCCGGATACATATCTATTTGCCTTTTAACAATATTACTTCCTAGCAATGAAGTTAGCGCCCACATACCTGAAGTAGAGCTCTTCTCTCTTTCACCACAGAAGATTGTGGATTGCTCCCATTGGAATCTTGCTGCTCTTGTACATCGTTCGGCATATCTTTGTCTGTGACCAGGCTATCAAGGGTGAATGGAGAATCCAAACTCCTGTGAGAGCTTGTGTCAATATCTGATGTTTCTATTCCAAATTGAATGGATGTAGTTGAAGGAGAACCACCCCAGATCTGCTTACATAGTTCTAAGTACATCAAAACAACTCTACTGTAACCACTTCTTCGACCTGCGTCTTACTGCTTGTCTGTACTTTCCACGAATTGCTTTCAGTTTAGTGTCGATAGTTGTTTTTGTAATGTCGTCTTTCCGATGAGGAAATTCCTCAGATGTCCTCCAAATCCGTACTGCTCCAAAATAGGGTAAGAATGTCACCATACTTGGACTGACAAGTTTCCCAGTCAACACTTTGAGTTTTGTTAACTTAGTAGCTCTACTTCTCTGTCAGTCCACATAGATAATTCTTTCTTGCCGTGACCCGACATTTTTGCTATATGCCGCCTCTGGAAATGACGTTTTGGATGTTTCTGATTGACTAAAATGGTCTTAAGTCCTAGGCTACAGCGCCCCCAGTATTTTGGCATGCGTATGACACTCAGTGTATGCGTTTGCTTGGGGACAGAGATAGTTTTTTAAATGCGCACGTGTGGCTGGAGATCTTGTTAAGACGTTAGTTTAGGCGGTGGCTTTTTGTTGTTAAGGCGGCTGCCTTAAAAACAAAACGCTATGGGAAACCCTGGAGTACATGGACACTTGGACTTCACACAAGGGTGTGAAAATACAAAAAAATCAATTATTTGAGAAATCAGAATAATGTAGTGCATGGAAACATCATGACTGTCGATTTTCATAGAAAGGAAGGCTCTCACGCTCTCTGCAGCTCGTGTTTCGTCACGAACATGGATCAACAAAATAAAGAGTCTCGAAACACGAGTACAGTCCACAACAACACCAGAAATAGATGATTGATTTGTTACTAATTGTTTTTAATTAAGAGTGACTAAAAGGATTGCATACATTTCTAGAAAAATAATTCTGAACAAAGTACATTGTACAATAAGCAGCAACAATCGGAAAATAGAAAAAAACAATATTATGTAAGAAAAAAGATATGTTAATACTAATTATTAACTAATTATTAACATATATTTGTACAAAGTGTTTTGCCTCTTCAAAGAAAATAGATGCATCGTAGCAAATACCATACCATACCATACCAACTTTATTTATAAAGCCCTTTAAAAACAACCACAGTTGAAGAACAAAGGGCTGTACACCACAAAGAAAGAGGCAAAGGACAGACAAAAAAACCCAAAAATTTTTAAAACAGAAGTAAAATACACATTGAATAACATAACATCATATTGCCCATGTCCTAGCCACACCTCCACCTCCACAGGTATTTTAGCAATCTAAATGAAACCCTGTAATCACTCACCTGTCAAACCCAGCAGTTAGCAGCACAGTTTGTCAACTCTGATGTCAGCTCCTTTGAATCTTTTCACCCTAATTGTTACCTCTGGTTAATAAAGAGATTGAATGTGCTTTGATGGCTGTCATATCTTCTTGTCAACAAACTGGATATTTTGGATGGCAAGTTTGTCACTTCAATTATTGACTGGTTGTTCAATATTCCCATTGTGTATGTTTGCGTATGTTGTTGTCTGCTGTGTCACAGTGTGATGGTGCCTCTTCCTATTTGATATCAAGTTTATTTTAGTGCGGTACTGCTTGTTGCGTTCACAAGTAAAAAGATATTTCCTGCATTGAACTAGCTGAGATAGGCTCCAGCGCCCCCCGCGACCCCAAAAGGGAATAAGCGGTAGAAAATGGATGGATGGATGAACTAGCTGCACTTACGACGCTATTTTGTTGACCTAAAACCACATCAAAAGTAGTGTTCCACGTTACATCAAGCAATTGCTAACCATGTTGTAACGGACCTAAAAGTAATTAATTACATTACTCGTTACTAGTAAAAGTAACGGCGTTACTAACGTTATTATATAACGGCGTTATTACGAACACTGATTCCGACACATACTCTTTCCCGTGCACACACGTCTTTTTCCTCACGCACACCTCCTCACTCACCGTCAATATCTTTCAAGCACGTTATGTTTGCGAATATGAGAGCTCTGAATATCAATAATGCATTAATACCAGCTGGTCATTACAAAAGTGTTTTAACAGTTTTGTTTATCTACAATTACTAGCTATTTTGAAGCGTTGCAAATGTTCCCATCTTCTGCCGCGACTCATTCAGAGGTTGCACAGCCCATCTTCACTAATGTCTTTTCCTCTGGTTTATGAGTAAAACGTCCATTAAAAGTAAACTGATGTTTCTGAATGATTAGTTCTGGTGTCAACAAAGATGGCGATGTGGTTGTCTTTTGCTCTTTATAAAATGGTAAATATCTACTCAAACGCTGCAGTAGCTCCTTTTGGAGACACTGTCCTTAGTGTTTTGGAAGAGAATTACAATTCACAAGTCAGCCCCAATGGAAAAGCTAAAACTAACCAGATGGCATGCAAGCAACGTGACGTGAGAGTATTTCCCAGCCTTACTCATCAGAGGGTCAATTTATATTTTTTGCAACTCTAATAGTTTTATAAGTGTTACATTCTGGCATTAACAAATGATCACAGTATAGCATTAAGACAATGGCCACATGTAATTCATTTCAAATGTAATCAGGACAAATGCTGTTCCATCTTCTAGTCTTCAATAGGGTTTCTACTCGTATGGTTTCTTCATTCATCACTTCAATATAACAAACGATTCATACTTACCGGTACTAAACCGTCACAAGTTTGATAGTAGTGTTTTCATGTATATTTGTACATGGTATATTAATGTAATCAAGCTAGCGTCATTAGCATTAGCTAATATGCTAACACGTTTACAAGCGTCTTTGTTACTATTTTTACTTACAATGGCATTCTTTTTGTATTGTTTCATTCTTTTTGGATTGTTTTAGTTTCACAAATTCCTCTGTAAATTCACCAAAACATCACCGTGGAGTTAATGAGTTTTACTTGATTGGAGAGCTAGATTCCACAGCCAGTGGGTCCTTTTACTGCCGTGTTACAGGCACCGTATGGAAACAATAAAGGTTTGTAAATAAACATTTACAAAATCTTTCTGTGTAAATAACTAATTTCACAACATATATCTGCGGCTTATAGGTCTGTGCGGTTAATATATGGAAAACTGTTTTTCTTCTAGAATTTAGTGGGTGCAGCCAATTATTCGGTGCGCTCTATAGTTCAGAAAATATGGTAGTCAATTATACAATTCTATACATTGAGTCTATTAGATTGCTAAAAATGCCAGGAGTTAGTCTATGATATACCAGTGTGCAGCTTTTTAATAACATCAAAACAAAAGGCTTGTTTTTTTTAAGCAAGTTAGATGGTAGGAGTGTAACAGTTGATCGATCTATCGATAGATCGATTTGTATTCCTAAATTCAAAGTACATCGATTTGTGGTCGGCAAGTTTGCCTTCCAGATGATAGGTATTAATCCAAGATATTTTTAAAAGGGAATAGATCGATTTTATCGATAATGGAAAAAGAAAAACATTGGATTTAAGAATGGCAGACTTTACAGGAAGTTTAACACCTTTAATAATAAGAACGTTAAGTTTGTGTACTGTCTGTGGTCGAGAAAACTCATAACAAATGCAAACGCCACAAGGCAATGTGATATACAGGTAAAAGCCAGTAAATTAGAATATTTTGAAAAACTTGATTTATTTCAGTAATTGCATTCAAAAGGTGTAACTTGTACATTATATTTATTCATTGCACACAGACTGATGCATTCAAATATTTATTTCATTTAATTTTGATGATTTGAAGTGGCAACAAATGAAAATCCAAAATTCTGTGTGTCACAAAATTAGAATATTACTTAAGGCCAGAGGTGGGTAGAGTAGCCAGAAATTGTACTCAAGTAAGAGTACTGTTACTTTAGAGATTTATTACTCAAGTAAAAGTAAGGAGTAGTCACCCAAATATTTACTTAAGTAAAAGTAAAAAGTATGTTGTGAAAAAACTACTCAAGTACTGAGTAACTGATGAGTAACATACACACTCATATCATATATATATATATATATATATATATATATATATATATATATACACATACATACATATACATTGATATATACAGTATATAATTTATATGTATTTATTTTGCTGTTTTTGTTTACATGTTAAAGGTGTTTTAATGAATATACATGCATGTTTAACATATAGATTCCTTTCTTTCATGAAGACAAGAATATAAGTTGGTGTATTACCTGATTCTGATGACTTGCATTGATTGTAATCAGACAGTTGTGATGATAACGTCCACGTTTTCAAATGGAGGAGAAGAAAAGTTTCTCCTTTCTGTCTAATACCACATGAAAGTGGTTGGTTTTTGGCATCTTATTTGTCCAGCTTCCATATTCGTTTTTATACACTTTACAAGAAATATATTGGCGTCAAACTCCGTAGCTTGCTAGCTTGTTTGCGCTGGCTTTCGGAGACTCTTGTTTTGAAAGCGCAGGCGCGATGGAGCGGCACTTTTATTGTGAAGACAGGAACGTCCTCGTGCGGTTGAAATAAAAAAGTATCTTTTTTCCTTCACACTTTTGATTGATTGATTGGAACTTTTATTATTAGATTGCACAGTACAGTACACATTCCGTACAATTGACCACTAAATGGTAACACCCCAATAAGTTTTTCAACTAGTTTAAGTCAGGTCATGTGACCGCCTGGCTCTGTTTGATTGGTCCAACGTCACCAGTGACTGCATCTGATTGGTGGAACGAAGTGAAACCTCACCAGTAAGGCAGGCACTTTGAAGGTCTGTCTGACAGACCAAAACAAACAAAGCGTGCATTAACAGATCGATAAAAATTAGTAGCGAGTAGCGAGCTGAATGTAGATAAAAGTAGCGGAGTAAAAGTAGCGTTCCTTCTCTATAAATATACTTAAGTAAAAGTAAAAGTATGTTGCATTAAAACTACTCTTAGAAGTACAATTTATCCCAAAAGTTACTCAAGTAGATGTAACGGAGTAAATGTAGCGCGTTACTACCCACCTCTGCTTAAGGCTAATACAAAAAAGGGATTTTTAGAAATGTTGGCCAACTGAAAAGTATGAACATGAAAAATATGAGCATGTACAATACTCAATACTTGGTTGGAGCTCCTTTTGCCTCAATTACTGCGTTAATGCGGCGTGGCATGGAGTCGATGAGTTTCTGGCACTGCTCAGGTGTTATGAGAGCCCAGGTTGCTCTGATAGTGGCCTTCAACTCTTCTGCGTTTTTGGGTCTGGCATTCTGCATCTTCCTTTTCACAATACCCCACAGATTTTCTATGGGGCTAAGGTCAGGGGAGTTGGCGGGCCAATTTAGAACAGAAATACCATGGTCCGTAAACCAGGCACGGGTAGATTTTGCGCTGTGTGCAGGCGCCAAGTCCTGTTGGAACTTGAAATCTCCATCTCCATAGAGCAGGTCAGCAGCAGGAAGCATGAAGTGCTCTAAAACTTGCTGGTAGACGGCTGCGTTGACCCTGGATCTCAGGAAACAGAGTGGACCGACACCAGCTGGACTGCTGCTGAGTGGTCCAAAGTCATGTTTTCTGACGAAAGCAAATTTTGCATTTCCTTTGGAAATCGAGGTCCCAGAGTCTGGAGGAAGACAGGAGAGGCACAGGATCCACGTTGCCTGAAGTCTAGTGTAAAGTTTCCACCATCAGTGATGGTTTGGGGTGCCATGTCATCTGCTGGTGTCGGTCCACTCTGTTTCCTGAGATCCAGGGTCAACGCAGCCGTCTACCAGCAAGACGGACCATGGTATTTCTGTTCTAAATTGGCCCGCCAACTCCCCTGACCTTAGCCCCATAGAAAATCTGTGGGGTATTGTGAAAAGGAAGATGCAGAATGCCAGACCCAAAAACGCAGAAGAGTTGAAGGCCACTATCAGAGCAACCTGGGCTCTCATAACACCTGAGCAGTGCCAGAAACTCATCGACTCCATGCCACGCCGCATTAACGCAGTAATTGAGGCAAAAGGAGCTCCAACCAAGTATTGAGTATTGTACATGCTCATATTTTTCATTTTCATACTTTTCAGTTGGCCAACATTTCTAAAAATCCCTTTTTTGTATTAGCCTTAAGTAATATTCTAATTTTGTGACACACGGAATTTTGGATTTTCATTTGTTGCCACTTCAAATCATCAAAATTAAATGAAATAAAAATGAAATAAACATTTGAATGCATCAGTCTGTGTGCAATGAATAAATATAATGTACAAGTTACACCTTTTGAATGCAATTACTGAAATAAATCAAGTTTTTCAAAATATTCTAATTTACTGGCTTTTACCTATATGTGTGTGCCTTTTAAGGGGTAGTGCTGTTGGGAGAGCGACAGAGTGAACAGGGTCGCGCGACCGTTTGGGTGACTGTGTGTTTAAGTGTTTGAGCGTGAATTGTGGCAAACAGCAGCTCTTGTATATGTGTGTTTTGACTCCGAGTTTGCTACCGCTTGTTAATGAAGCGTCAAAGCTTCACAAAACAAAAACTTTCAGCTACGGCAAGGTTTACAAAAGCCACAGGGAAGACAAACGACACAACACAATAATATAAACCGCAACACAACTTTAAGCCACAAAAAAACGCGACCAATACACTGGAAAGTGACAGTGAAGCAAGACTTTTGGAACACAAGAAGTCATTTCATGAGAAACAAATACAGGAGATGGATTTCCGTGCCCAAGAGAATTTGAGAAAGTGCTGGAAGAAACGATCACAGGTACATTTAATTTGCAAATGTGTCCCAACTAGGGCTGGGCAATATGGATTTTTCTTAATATCACAATATTTTAAGACCATATCGCGATACATGATATATATCTCGATATTTTGCCTTAGCCTTGAATGAACATTTGATGCATATAATCACAGCAATATGATGATTCTATGTGTCTACATTAAAACATTCTTCTTCATACTGCATTAATATATGCTACTTTAAAACTTTCATGCAGAGAAGGAAATCACAACTAAAGAAAAAAAATCAAATTTTTTTTCATACGGTGTTGATCTGGAAATGTTAGCCTCTGCATTTTGATGGTGTGGGCGTGTGGCACCGAACGGAGATGTTGACATGCGGAGTAAGCACTCTTCATTCTCTAGCAGGGGACTTTTCAAATGATGCTACATATTAGCAGTAATGCTACTTTCTATAGCAACGCTTTTGCTCCACACTTGACAAATTACGGTTGTCTGTTCGACATATTCCCACTTGAAGCCAAACCACCGCCAAACGATGGACCCCCTGCTGTTTTTTGGGGGAATTAATTATTCCTTCATTTGTTACCAGATTTGCACCTTCTCTCTCTCGTATTACCACTCGCACGGCTGCGCTAGCATCACAGCTAACGTAACCCATGCTACTACCTCTTTGCTGCGCGAGGGCGTATACGTATGTGACGTATGACGTGACAGTATGTGACGTGTGTAAGAAAGTGCGCTTGTCTGTCCCGTGAGAAGGAGACACAGGAAAGAGCGAGGAGAGCCTGTAGTGTAATACCAGCAGCTAAAAGCAACTGCGTGAGAACGTATACTCAAATATCACGATATAGTCATTTTCTATATCGCACAGAGACAAACCGCTATATATCGCGTATATCGATATATCGCCCAGCCCTAGTCCCAACTGTGCTAAAATGGGCCTTTTTTGGTTTGGTTTGTTTGCTGTTATTGTTTTTACATTCAATTTGCACAATCTCTTCTATTATTATGTTCTATTCTATTGATAATCTATTCTTATTAACCTACGCTATTTATAATATACTATATTTATATCTTATTCTATTTAATAGGGGTGTATCATGACAGTATCAAACAAAAACTTTGTGTTCAGTTTTTTTTTCTGATGCTTTAACATTGGCTGGGTCTGAAAATAAACTACATCTCCCAGAATCCTCTGCGCAGCTTGGGGCCGACAAGGTGGGGGCATGGAACCCATGAGCAGAAAAGTAAAGTGTTTGTAGTAGATGAGAGGAATAGTTTTTTTTGTGTTTTTTTTTTACATTTCTTGAACAAAATCATCAGAATCAATAGGCCTGGACCGATAACAAATTTTAATTGACCATATGTCAACCTACAAATTCTTGCCAATAAACAATATTATTGCCAAATTAACCACTGATGTAACGATAATACATATGTATATCCTTTAAAATCCATTAAACGTGTATTGCCTATATATTAGCATTGTAATTGGAATGTAAACTTTGAAATCTCCAAGATAAATATAAAAAAAAATTTGTAAAATATACTTTGTGTGTTAGTAAAATTTTGCACTTGAATAAAAATCACAACGAAAAACAATAATATATATTAAGGAGGGGGTGGAGGGCCCTCAAATATACACAACCAGAACAATAAGTAAAACAGTTAAATAAAGTATTGACAAAGTTGCACTTAAATAATGAACATGGAGGCAGAGGTAGAGTTGTACATTACTTAACTGACAATCAAGTTAAGACCTGTTTTAAACAAAAGTGAAGAGTAACAACATAAACACTACAGTGTAAGCAGATGTATTACAGGTCATATGAAAAAAAATCTTAAGTCTGGCAGATTCCAAGTGAGGAAACACCAACATGACATGACAGCATGACTAATATCTGTCAAATGTTTGCAGCATTTGTAGAAGTGCTAGTTTTTCATCAGTAGTAAGTGGCAGCATATCTTTGCTGATGTATTTAACAACATTTTCTGTGAAGGCACACTATTTTCGCTGTTTTGTTTACATTCACCTGGCTTGTTCACCAAACGTCTCAATAAGTGTCGACTGTAAGGTCGGGGTGCAGGTTTGTTGCAGTCACGCACATTCGGCAAACTGACTCCTTGGTGTTGATACACTCATCTTGTTCCAAAGGTTTAAACTAAAATGTTCCCACACTAGTGTGGTGGCATTTGCTTTTATGATAATTTGACCATGTTAGCTGCTACATGCTAACTAGTTGTACTGCGTGATGCTAGCCGACCAGCGGCCCCGCCTTGCCGCGCAAAGACTCAGACACTGGAGGACAAGAGAATTCACCCCCTTGTTTTCTTTTCGCTACGGCAGAAACGTGTGCAGGTGCTGAAAGCGACAACGTGTGAATATTCTTGAAGCATGCACACAGCGATTTAGCGACGCTGGAAAACTTACCAACTTACTTTTAATTTGTCGGTTAATTAACTTATTGAATTCCGGCCCAGGTCTAAAAATCAATCCATAGTTATTTGAGTTATGTTGCTAACAAACAGACAAACAAATCCAGGCGAAAACATAACTTCTTTGTTGGACGTAAAAAAGTCTACGTTCTACAAAGCAAAGCCCGCCACTTTTGTCTCGAGCGTTTCCAAGGAGACACAGAGCCAGCTAGTCACGTCGCACTGCATGGAGGGAAATCACAAAAAAAGGAGTAAAGTGAAACTGAAAATTAAGGCTGCAGCTAACGATTATTTTTCTATCGATTAATCTATAAATTATTTTTTCGATTAATCGGTTAATCTATAGATTATTTTTTGGATTTATCTGTAGATTATTATTCCTTTTACCGATTATTTTTCTATTTAAAATGAAGATGAAAAAATAAATGTAGGCCAGTTTTTTCAAAAGGCATGGCTTTTATTTACAAAAAAAAAGTATGGCCACTGAGTCAACATTGACAACAACATGACAAATTATTCTGTAACAATGTAAACATTTAAAACTTTTAACATTTAACAAAATTAAAAGTATCTTATTATGTGCAAATATAAAATAAAAATACAGTGCAAATCTTAATATTCTGCAATAGTATAAGCATTTCAAAAGTAAAAGTATTGCTTATTTTGCTTTAAAATGTGCAAAAAAAAAAGATAAACATCCAATACAAAAAAGTGCGTATTTCCTTGAATTGGCGCCGGGTATATAGTATTCGCATGCCTCGAATTACTACCGGGTCAAACTCGTTTCGCAAAATAATTAGCGCATGCTTGGCTTTACCGCTGGCTCAGGATTAACGCCGGATCAAACTCGTTTCGCAAAATATTAATTTTATTAGCGCATGTCTGGAATTTTCGCCGGGTCAAACTCGTTTCGCAAAATAATTAGCATATGTCTAGAACTTCCGCCGGGTCAAACTCGTCACGTCATGAGTGACACTTCACCTGTCATCATTTTCAAAATGGAGGAGGCTGATTTCAATAATTTGAAATTGCATTTAGGGAAGAAGATTAAGAGCTATTCAGTAGGATTTAAGGTCCAAGCTATTGAATATGCTAAAAAGAACAGTAAGCAGCTATGTTTTATTAATATACTGTAGCTGCGTGTGTCAAATATGAGTCATTTAATGACTCCCGCCTCTTGGTGGTAGAGGGCGCTAGTGATCCTTCTTGCGACTACCGGTACTGCAGAAGACCGGTGCTGCAGAAGAAGACAACAAGCCACAAGAGTGACCAGCGATCGTTTGCTTGCACTTTTAACATGGAGGATTACATATCTAAAATAAAACAGTTTTCTAAACTGGACTTTCAATCGAAGCAGGAGGTAATACTTAAAGGAATATCTCCATCGAGACATAGAGACTTTTAAAACTGAAGAAAGATAAGGAAGACTTCTATAAACAAGTTATCGATGCTTTTGATCAGAAGCAGCTGCGCATGGACTCATAAGTAAAGTTAAGACCATAATAATGTTTTTTTTTTATTAAATGTGCTTTTCATGATGGTATCCTGACATCACTCACATTTATAAGCACAGGCCTAAATTTACCCCATGCCTTTTGGTAAGCGCAGGAGTGAGAAGAGGTTTTAAATTAATTAGCGCCCCGGCGGCTATTCAAGGAAATACGGTATGCGACGCGTCGACGCACAAAAACGACGTCGACGTATTTACGTAATCGATGACGTCGACGCGTCGTTTCAGCCTTACTGAAAATCTACTTGTTACACCCTCAATCCATCCATCCAGTTTCCACCGAGTCATCTCTCTTGATGTCACGGGGGGGTAGAGCCTATCCAGGTGCACACTGGCGAAAGGCAGGGTGCACCTTAGACAAGTCGCAATCTTATATACCACAATAATATCGTACCATTGTATTAACACCTTGATATTATCGTATTGTGAGTGAGATTTTGATACTGTTACATCCCTATTTAAATTATGTACATACTATTGTTCTTGTAGTACTCATTAAATCTGGGATCCGGGGGACTACATTGCGTGCCGTCTCATGTGTGCTGCTGTGAGTAAAATCGAATTAAGTTGCTTGAATTCTTAGGGTGTACTTAATGACTGTGACTTATTTTGAAGGGACAGTAAATTCACATACTGAAATTCACATTATTTTGAAGGGACAGTAAATTCACATACTGAAATTCACATTCTCATACAAGCTGTACACTGACCACTCAACATTGTATCAAATTTCTTAAAGGGAACTGCACTTTATTTTTAATGTTGCCTATCATCCGTAATCCCTATGAAAGACAAGAACACATGTCCTTTTTTAATGCATTCTAATTCGAAATATACGGCAACAGGGTCTCCCCTAGACTGCCAAGATACCCTTGGTGGTGGGGGCGTGGTCCTAATGTTAAGATATTTGTATTATTTGCTATATTTATTTTCTTTAAAAAGGCTAAAAAAAGTATTCATATATAGTTATTAGTATTTTTTTTATCGTTTTGCCATATTTCCGATTGTTGCTGCTTATTGTACAATGTACTTTGTTGCGATTTTTTTCAAGTGTTTAGAGACTTTTAATGAGCTTTTTATGAAACAACTAGCAACAAATCTAGCATCTTTTTCTGGTGTTCTTACAGAATGTAGTCATTTTTTGAGACTCTTTACTTTTGTCCCTCGATGTCCCTGACTAAAGAGGTGAGCTGCAACGAGCATGACGTTACACTTGCTTTGCGCTGTTGCTCCAGTTGGACTTTCTCTACTTAGGGTACTAAGAAATGCAATTTATTTACCGTAAAGGAGTTGATTATAGTAAGTTTAGAGGAGCGGCTCCACACTGTTTATGGAGACACATAATTAGCTGGTCGCCGCTGGTCAGCCAGAGGGAATCAGCGTTTTTGATGGTCATTGAAAGATATTAATAGGCAATGGCGATCAAATCCTTTTTTACGAAAATCAACCGTTGCAGATTGGTGGCCGATCAATTGGCACATTCTTAATTCAAACATTTTGCTAACCAGCATAGCAACGGTTGCTAAGGTTCCACAATTTGATCTACTAGATACGTATATCTTTGCAGGTCCAGTAAAACCATGAACCTCTGCTCCAAATGTTTTGCTGGTAAGTTCATTCAACTTAATATCTGACCCTGTCATGTAAATGATGAAAATATTAGGAACATGATTGTGCAACATTCTGTCTGCTGGGCTCGAGAAGTAGTATGGTGTAAGACATGTTGGTCGTCATTGCTGCAGACATCCAGAAGAAGCAGCCTGGTGAAGACTGCACCTCCAAGGCCATGCAAAGCAGCGGCAGCAGCCAGACGCCCGTCTTCAGTAGCGAGACCGCCATCACCACCAGCAGCACTCAGTCCATATCCTCAGCGGCAGCATCGTCATCATCATCGTCGCCACCCAGCTCTGCAGAGCAGCCAGCAGCTGAAGAACCGTCGCCACTCGTTGCCACCTCCAGAGAGGGTAAGCAGCAGATAATTTCTCTAAAATGTTTGGCTCCACCCATCTCACACTTATTTTCCCGCCCACTTTGCAGGTGTGTCGTCTACAGAAACGGCACAGGGTACACTGTGTACCCCCATGAAGCGTCCTCGAGAGTCAGGTACAGTCACCTCCATTACACCGCCACTCGCTTCGCCCCTTCACCCGCTTTTAACCCGCCACTCTTCTGCCGCCTTCACAGCCTCAGCCTCAGAGAGCGAGGCCACGCCGGAGAAGCGATTGCGAGCGGAGGCAAAAGATGATGACGGCGAGGAGACAGGCGGGACGCCCAAGCAGAAGAAACGCCGGCGTTGCTACCGCTGCCAAACCAAACTGGAGCTGGTCCAGCAGGAACTGGGCTCCTGTCGCTGTGGTCAGTAGAGCCACACCCACCATGTCACATGACGCAGCGTTCACCTTTGATTGACATTTCCCGTGTGTGTTTCCTGTAGGATATGTCTTCTGCATGCTGCACCGCCTCCCTGAGCAACACGACTGCCTCTTCGACCACCTGGGCCGCGGCCGCGAGGAGGCCGTCCTCAAGATGGTCAAACTGGACCGCAAGGTGGGGCGCTCGTGCCAACGCATCGGTGAGGAGTGCTCCTGATTGGCCACGCCCCAGTTAACCATTAAATCCAAGATGAGGCGCTTACCAAGACTGGGGGAGGGGGGAGGGGGGAGGACTATGACCATAAGTGGGTGGGTGAGGGTGGGGTAGGGGTTTGGGGGGGGACCTGAGCTTGATGATTCTGATTTTCCTGCTGGAGCATCTGATTGGACTCCTGGCGAAGCGGCTCGCACTCACACAGCCTTAACCCCGCCCCCTTCTCCAGAGGAAGGACGCCAAGGAGGCGGATCCACTCTGCTACGCGTTGCTCTTCCTCACTCCGCTCTTCTTTCCTCTTTCTCAAGTACAGCAAGGTTCGGACGTTGTGCCCAACGCTCGTCTGTCAGTCGCGGCGTCCGCCCGGCCAACGACGCCTCAGGTCAACCCCACCTTCCTCTTCTTTTTCACTTTTCTTCCGCCAGTGATCGGTTCTTCGTGCAGTGTTGGCGCTCCAACTCTGATGCTCACATGGACCGCTGACTCCAGGGAAAACCCAAACCGTGTGTGTGCGTGTGCGTGTGTGTAGCAAATCCTCCTCTTCCTTCCCCCCCGACGCTCGGTACTGTTGTTCCTCACACTTGGCGGGAAGTACGACTGAATTTTTGTATTCTCATGAAGTTGTTCACCAAAACACCGCCAACGAGTACCTGAGGTGATCACATGACCTGCTACCCTCCTCAAACCGTTCTTTTAATTTATTTCTTATTTTGTCTTTTGTGGCTAGAATTAATTATATGTTTGGATAAGGGGCCGTGTGGGTTGTTTCTTTGCAACAAGAATTTAATCTTTTCTTGACTGAGGATTGCAGGGTGTCTCTTTTGCTCGTCTGCTCTCAAGCCAGCACGCTAATCATCTCTCAAAAATAGGATCTTTATCAGTGGATTTCCACAGAAATAAAACTCCCACATTTTAGTGATATCAGAGACATGATCAAATTCACTGGTATCGCAAATGCTGCCGACGTGAAGGATGAATTTGACGTGCGTGACATCACAAATTAAAACTGTTGGGACGCTGCCACTCGCTTTGATCCAGAAATCTTAAATTAATTTTGATTGCCTTGTGTTCTGTCCTCGCTCCTAATCTGCGAAACATTGTGGACTTGGTTTGTTTTAGCGCATTCCTTCCACCAGGAGCTAGTTAAGCATCATAGCAGGAGGAAAGGGAGAATCAATCAATGATGCCTCTTTCCTCCCCCACTAAAGGGACAAAACGTCACGGCTAAATCTGGCTGGGATGATTTTGGAAAGGAAATGCTTTTTGAGTGCTAATTAGAAATGGAAGAAAATATCTTTGTGTACCTTTTTAAAGAAAATAATTATTTAACCTTATATCAGTTTGAGTTACTTACACCCTAGCATAGAGTGGCATATTTAGTTCATTGTATTGAAAAGAAGCAAGAACATTTCTGTCCTGTTTTCTCCTTTTGATTTTGCGTTCCCTGTTCTGCTGAGGAAAATAAACTGGATTAAAAATGTGTGTTTCCTTATTGTCACGAATATTGAGTCATAAATTAAAGTGAAGTTAATCTATTCTAATGCAAGGATACAATTTCCAAAGCTTTATGTTGTAAAAGATAATGCAGCAATGCGATTAAACAAAAATATTTAATTGTGTATCAACGCAGATTAATCAAATTTATTTTGAACGCACATGCCCCCTTTACCTTAACCAGTTCAGTTTCAGTTTATTTGGAACATGCATACGATATGTAATGCATCACACAATTCCAGTTGTTTCATTACAGCACATCCGAAAAGGAGTAGGAAGAATCAGAGCTAATTTAATCCTACCGCTTTTCATACATAGCAATTGTATCCATTTTCCTTGTTCTCTAACAGAACAGTGAACACATAAATAATAAATATACCATAGTAAGCATACAAATATTAAATACATAAATCTGTCTCAGTGAAAAAAAGGGTTCAAGATACACCTAATTCTTGTTCTGCGTACTTTGCGAACACATATGGGTTATGGTAAGATGATAGATGGGTTGTTATACGGTCAATGACCAGTGATCAGGTGTGCTTGCTGGCAAATAAATGACATTTAAAACTTATACATTCGGACAGCATAATTGCTCTTGTCAAAATATTGGCATTTGTTTAAAGTAAGTTTAAATTATACAAGCAAATAGTCCTGTGATTGATTGCGATTACTTGCAATTCAAAAGTGTAACTTACAATAAAGACAAATCTTTTGACAACACGAATATAGTATGACCGAAATACAAAAGTTGAAAACGCCACAAGATGGAGGAAAGCTGCTCTCCTTAAGAACACTAGATGGCAGCAAAGGACAGTACAATATACTAGCGCGCACATTAACCAATCAAATTTGTAAAAGAATGATTTTTTTGGTCTTGATTTCCTTAAACACGTATCTCATGAAGTGATATTTATGGATAGATATTCATATTCACCTCTTTTAAAAGCAGTCCTAAATATGTATGTCATACTTTACAACTACACAGTAAAAGTATTTTCATTTTTCACGATTACACGCTGTGCTTTTATTTTGACAGGCGTCAGAAGGTGGCGCTCTCCCGCACGCACGCACACACGCACGCGAAGAGAGCAAGTCTGGAGTTGGCTCCAACACGCTGGGTGAGAGTGAGGAAGTGTGTAGAATGTACAGCGTTGAGTGAGGAATAGTCTAGAATGTTCTCGTGGCTTCCTTCTTGCTCCTCCTCTTGGTTTGCGTGCGTGTCGGCGTGCTCGCCAGCCCGGCTCAGTGAGAGCGGGCGCCGCCGGCTGCTCTGGCCGGAAATGAAGCGTCTTTGTCGGCGGCTGGCGGTGGCCGTGGCGGTGCTCGTGTGGCTCGGAGCGCTTGTCTACCTGCTGGTGCTTAGCCGAAGGCGGCTGCCCGAACTTGGCGTGGCAACCGGGGAAGCTGTCGGTGCGCGTCTTGTCGCTGGTCCTGGCCCGGCTGTCGGGTTCGACAAACAGGTGAGACACACCTGTCCCACGCGCACCTGTCTTTTCCCGCCAACTTTCCTGATACTTTAGTGGTGACTGCGCATGCTCCCTGTGGTGGGTGGTGTTGGTGTTCGGAGCAGGGACTTGGTTTGCGCACCTGTGCTGTGACGTAAGGAAGGTGAGGACGTCACGTTTCCGGTTTTCGGTGGTCACTTGATGTTTAGTTTAATGCACAAGCTGCTGCTGGTTGTCTAAAGCAGGGGTCCTCAAACTTTTTGACTCGGGGGCCACATTGCGTGGAAAGAGTTTGGCCTGGGATTGATCGATCTATCAATCAATCAATCTATCTATCTATAGATCTAAACACATGTATATATGTACAGTATATATGTATCTATCTATCTATCCATCTATCTATCTATCAATCTATCTAAACACATGTATATATGTGTGCGTGTGTGTGTGTATGAGCGCGCGTGTGTACGTATATATACATACTGCAGAGGTGGGACCAAGTCATTGTTTTGCAAGTCACAAGTAAGTCTCAAGTCTTTGCCCTCAAGTCCGAGTCAAGTCCCGAGTCAAGACAGGCAAGCCCCGAGTCAAGTCCAAAGTCAAGACTGGAAAGTCTCAAGTCAAGTCCTAAGTCCTGCATTTTGAGTTTCGAGTCCTTTCAAGTCCTTTTAACCACAGACTAATATATTAACACAGATTGTGTATGCTTTTCAAACGCTGTATTTATTTATTAAAACAAGTGCATTTTAAATTGCAGGAAAGAAAATTGTGCTGACATTGCACTTCATAATAGCACTATTAACCAGTCATTTTAAACATTAACTCATTCCTTTACAGAACAAACACATTGAAAAATAAAGTGGAAATGTACTTATTTGTACAAAAGTGTTAACATTGAAAAAACATGACATATACGTGAACATAACAAAAAAGTTGTACTTTTTATATGTCAGGGCCCTATGCTGCATTGCATTTGCAAAAGACCAAATTAGCCAAGAGTCTGTCAGTCATTTGTGCACGATGGGGGCGTAGTATGATGCCACCATGGCTGAAAACTCTCTCCACTGGAGCACTGGAGGCAGGCACTGCCAAGACTCTCATGGCCACTCGTAACAGTGAAGGAAGAGTCTTCATGTTCAATGCCCAGAACAAAAGGGGGGAGAGAGTTTTTTTGGGTTGGTGCACTACTTGTAAGTGTATCTTGTGTTTTTTATGTTGATTTAATAAAAAAAAAAAAAAAAAAAAATATATATATTTCTTGTGCAGCCCGATACCAATCGATCCACGGACCAGTAGCGGGCCGCGGCCCGGTGGTTGGGGACCACTGAGGTAAACAACCAACAGTATGTCAGAAAGCTAGCTAAAACGGTACACTTATTCATAATATAGTATACATTTTAACTGACCTTTATTTTACTATTTTTGTCTTTTTTTAGGTGGCTAAAATACGCGGTGCTGCTGACCGCCGTCTAACGTTACGTGTGATATATTGACTAACGTAACCCTGCTTAAAAAAAATCACTGAACAAAAAGTATGAATAAGGTAGTGAACTGCAACAGATTCCCGTGTTTGCAATAACGTTATAACGTTAGCAGTGAGTTTACAGCCTCACTGATTTAACTACACAGCAAATAAAAGTCACGTTACTTAGCCAATAAACGTTATCTTACATTCAAAACTTACCGTTCTTTGTGCAACTTCAAATGACGGACGAAGTTGGAAGTTGTTGCCTCTCCATCAGTCATTTTCGAACCGCATGTGTTGCATACTGCAAACCGTTTTGTGTTGACCACCTCGTAATTTTTATACCCAAACGAAATTATTTTAGGTATCATTTTTTGTTCACTGGCGTGTGGTTTGGACATGTCTTCTTTGTTGGTTGTCCTGCAATTTGATTGGATGAATGCTGTGTGATGAAAACAAAATAGATCTAATTTGATTGGTTGTTGTACTGAGACCACACCAGCTGACACACGCAACGCTGATAGACAAGTACACAATGAAAAATACGGAGCGCTCCCGAATAACTTTTTCATCTTTGGGTTTTGGGGAAAGTAGCAAGTCATGTCAAGTCATGTCAATTCAAAAGGCTCAAGTCCAAGTGAAGTCACAAGTCATTGATGTTAAAGTCTAAGTCGAGTTGCAAGTCTTTTTACATTTTGTCAAGTCGAGTCTAAAGTCATCAAATTCATGACTCGAGTCTGACTCGAGTCCAAGTCATGTGACTCGAGTCCACACCTCTGACATACTGTATATATACGTACACACACGCATATATATGTATGTATGTATGTGTATATATATATATTTATATATATATATATATATATATATATATATATATATATATATATATATACATATACATATACATATGTATATGCATGTGTGTGTGTGTATATATATATATATATATATATATGTGTGTGTATATATATATATATATATATATATATATATATATATATATATATGTGTGTGTGTATATGTATATATATATATATGTATATATATATATATATATATATATATATATATATATATATATATATAAAATATTTATATAGAATATATGTGTATATATATATATATATGTATGTATGTATGTGTGTGTGTATATATATATATATATGTGTATGTATCAGTGACGTGCGGTGAGGTTCATGGCTGGTGAGGCACTGACTTCATCACAGTCAGATTTACAAATATATGAGCCCTAAAGAGTATCTTATTCACCATTTGATTGGCAGCAGTTAACGGGTTATGTTCAAAAGCTCATACCAGCATTCTTCCCTGCTTGGCACTCAGCATCAAGGGTTGGAATTGGGGGTTAAATCACCAAAAATGATTCCCGGGCGCGGCGCCGCTGCTGCCCACTGTTCCCCTCACCTCCCAGGGGGTGATCAAGGGAATGGGTCAAATGCAGAGGACAAATTTCACCACACCTAGTGTGTGTGACAATCATTGGTACTTTGACTTAACTTTAACTTTACACATACAAACTGTAGCACACAAAAAAGCACATTTAATTAAAAAAAAACGTTATTATGGTCTTACCTTCACTTATAAATGAAGTCCATGCGCAGCTCCTTTTGAACAAAAGCATCGATAACTTGTTTATAGAAGTCTTCCTTATCTTTCTTCAGTTTTAAAAGTCTCTCTGTCTCTATGGAGATCTTCCTTTAAGTATTACCTCCTGCTTCGATTGAAAGTCCAGTTTAGAAAACTGTTTTATTTTAGTAATCCTCCATGTTAAAAGTCCAGGCGAGAGGAAAAAATAAACGATCGCTGCTAACTGTTGCTGCTTGTTGTCACTTCTTCTGCAGCCGTGTAGTCGCAAGAATGATCTCTGGGATCACTAGCGCCCTCTACCACCAGGAGGCGGGATTACTGCGAGCCTCAGCCAGTGCGTCTTCGCAGCCGTTTTATGATTGCTCAGCACAAGAAATACGTTACACACATACAGTTGTTGACAAAATACACTGTACATTATATATCTCAGCTAACTAAACTATGGAAATGTATAATATAATTCATATAGCAATACGGTCTCACTGCACAGCAGGCCAGCAGTTAGCCGAGTCATTGCGCAATCCATGGTGAGGCTCAACTCAGTGACGTGCCTCAACTGGCTGCTAACTCACCGCAAGTCTCTTCTCAGTATTTGAACGGCAAATGTGAAAATTCTGCATTTTTGGATAAAAATAATCTAAAACTGGTGAAGTTAAATGGAAAATAACTTTATAGTATAATCACTGGATACATATAACAATTACATTTTTTTTTTTTCTTTTTACATTTTTTTTCTTTCCATGATGGCACGTGAGGCCCCGCCTCACCTGCCTCCCCTGACTGCACGTCACTGGCGTGTATGTATGTATATATATATATCAGTGACGTGCGGTGAGGTTGATGGCTGGTGAGGCACTGACTTCATCACAGTCAGATTTACAAAAAATAGTATCTTATTCACCATTTGATTGGCAGCAGTTAACGGGTTATGTTTAAAAGCTCATACCAGCATTCTTCCCTGCTTGGCACTCAGCATCAAGGCTTGGAATTGGGGGTTATTAAATCACCAAAAATTATTCCCGGGCGCGGCGCCGCTGCTGCCCACTGCTCCCCTCACCTCCCAGGGGGTGATCCAGGGGATGGGTCAAATGCAGAGGACAAATTTCATTACACCTAGTGTGTGTGTGACAATCATTGGTACTTTAACTTAACTTTAACTTTACACATACAAACTAGCACACAAAAAAGCACATTTAATAAAAAAACTTTATTATGGTCTTACCTTTACTTATAAAATAAATCCATGAGCCGCGATTGTGCTGGATAAATGCAATCCCTGACGAGAGTGTTATATCAACTAAAGCCCTCACTTAAACTTTCCACGTGCAAGATTGAATCTATTTAAAAAGTGTAACCGAGGGTTTATAAATGTCGCCTATACTGTATGAAACTACAAAATAACAAACACGGAGGCTCCAGTTTACACGAGGACCACTTTATTTACCTTCTTTCAAAAACTTCCGCTCCACTCCAACGTGTCGTCACTTCCGCTCTTTGCGCCTTCAAAATAAGAGCTCAAGGCATATACTGTACTGCGCATAACAGGAACTTAACATCACAAAGAGGAAAGCCCATAAAAATAGGTTACAAAAGTTATTTAATAAGAAGCCAAAAAGTGCAAAAACAATAATGTTCGTGTTGGAGGAGTTGTGAATTAGGTACACCTGCAGTCTGCAGGTGTACCTAATGTTGTGGCCCTACAGTCATTCACAACTCCTCCAACACGAACATTATTGTTTTTGCACTTTTTGGCTTCTTATTAAATAACTTTTTTAAATAGATTCAATCTTGCACGTGGAAAGTTTAAGTGTGGGTGTTATGGCTACTCTTGCATTCAAAAAGTTCGAAAAAATAAAAATAAAGTAATACAGAGTAGTCCTGAGGAGGAGGTGTTTGACTCACTAAATTCCTTAATAAGCACTCGCGGAGATATGTCGAGATTCCAAATGATCATAATTTATTTTCACAAACAAAACATATTCTCCGTGGTTGACTTTCAAAATAATCAAAATAACTTATTTAGCGTGGCTTCAATATAATTTAGCGTGGCTTCCAAATAATTTATCGGTAAACAAACTGTTTCACTCCTCACTCCTTCAACATGATAGACAGACAAAGGGCACCCAGCTGTCCCGTCTTCTTAATTATAGGAGGAGGAAGTGGCTCACCAGTAGGAGCGTTAGCAGCTGAAAACAATCAGTCAATCACAATGAAATCTAAAACATCCAATAATTCATCAACATCATTATTGACATTATTTGATTTCATTGTCAAAACAATTAATAAATAAATAATATAGATAGGCTCCAACAGTGGGCTTTAGTTGATATAACACTCCCGTCAGCGGTTGCCTTGCATTCTACAGTGGGGGTGCAGGAGGCGAGCCTCAGCCAGTGCGTCTTTTGCAGCCGTTTTATGATCGCTCAGCACAAAAAATACTTTACACACATACAGTTGTTGACAAAATACACTGTACATTATATACCTCAGCTAACTAAAAAATGGAAATGTATAATATAGTTCATATCGCAATACAGTCTTGCTGCACAGCAGGCCAGCAGTTAGCCGAGTCATTGCGCAATCCATGTTGCGGCACTGAGTGACGTGCCTCAACTGGCTGCTGTTCACCGCACCGTCTCTTCTCAGTATTTGAACGGCAAATGTGAAAATTCAGCGATTTTAAATACAAATAATCTAAAACGGGTGAAGTTAAATGGAAAATAACTTTATAGTATAATCACTGGATACATATAACAATTTAATAAAAATAAAAAAAAATTAAATTTTTTTTCTTTCCATGATGGCAGGTGAGACCCCACCTCACCTGCCTCTAGTGACTGCACGTCACTGATATATATATATATGTGCGTGTGTGTATGTATATATACATGCATGTATATATATGAATATTAATATTTGTATGTATATATACATACATGCAGTCAAGCCCAAAATTGTTCATAGCCCTGACAAATCTTGACGTAAAGTTACATTGATCCAACCAGCAAGTTTTTTTTTGATTGGAAATGACACATATTATCCCAAGAGATAATAAAATTATGTGCAAGAGGCATCATTGTGGGAAAAAAATGTTTCTCAGCTTTTATTTACATTTGAACAAAAAGTGGCATGTCCAAAATGATTCATACCTTTCTCAATAATCAATAGAAAAGCCTTTGTTGGCTATTACGCTTCCTATAATTGCTGACCAGCTATGTTCATGTCTCCACTGGTATTTTTGCCCATTCATCTTCAGCAAAGTCTTCTTTTTTTCCTATCCCCTCCTGCTCCGGTCCCGCTGCACCAAACACTAAAAATATCTAAACATTTATTTAAGTCAAACAAATAAGCTAACAAGAGAATTATTCTGCACTTCTCTTTTGCAAAGTACATCTGTACAGCAGATATGGGCATCTACATCAAAAATATGATTTGCCTTAGCGGCTGGACAGGACAGAATAAAAAATAATACAATTTGCGGCTTCCGGCCTGCGGGCCGAAGTTTGGGGTCCTCTGGTTTAAACTAAGACACCGGCTGTGGTTGAGGGCTCTCTGTCAGTTGTAGTTGTGTTGACTGGGCGTTCTGGTAGATCTATACATGTTTTCTCCATCATGTCAGTAGAAATCATCTGCCCAAGGGGCAAGCTGTGGCCATTATAAAAGCTTATATACGTTTTAAGTCACATTTTTACCTTCTCAAGCGTCATGTAAGTGTAAAAACAAGTGTTGGGTGACATCGTATGTAACAGCAGATTCTGTTTTTCAGCTTTCTGTGACTTTTTTCCTAGTAAATCCCAACTTTAACTTTAACAAAGAGGTGACTCCTAAAGATAAAACATAAAAGTGTCAACATGTTAACTCCCTGTCAGTAGCATCTATTTTGGGTATCATTATAGGGCTCGAAAGGCCACGTGATTTTTGCAATGCATTGTGGGGCTGGGTAGACACACTTGTTGGATAAAGGCTTTGTTTACAATGTGAAAGCGAGCAACAAACTGGATTAAAATAGTTTCATCCATTTTCTACCGCTTGTCCCTATTGTGTACATAATTTGAAAAAAACTAGGGACCGTACCATGACAAACTTTACCCTATTCCAAAGGCTCGCTACAAGTAAAAGTGCCGCCAAATTTGAACCTATATTTCGTCAACGGAGTCAGTTTTAATACCGGTGAAGAATTTCAGAATGCAAGGTCTGTTAAGGCTTTCATCTCTTATGTGTTCAAGATACGCGAGTCCCCAGGCCTCGTTTCACAAGCAGGCAGAGGTGGGACCAAGTCATTGCTTTGCAAGTCACATGTAAGTCTCAAGTCTTTGCCCTCAAGTCCGAGTCAAGTCCCGAGTCAAGACAGAGCAAGTCCGAGTCAAGTCCAAAGTCAAGACTGGAAAGTCTCAAGTCAAGTCCCAAGTCCTGCATTTTGAGTTTCGAGTCCTTTCAAGTCGTTTAACCACAGACTAATATATTTACACAGATTGTGTATGCTTTTAAAATGCTGTATTTATTTATTAAAACAAGTGCATTTGAAATTGCAGGGAAAAAGATAGTGCTGACATTGCACTTCAAAATAGCACTATTAACCAGTCATTTTAAACATGTAACTCATTCCTTTACAGAATAAACACATTTGAAAAAAACAAGTGCAACTGTACTTATTTGCACAAAAGTGTTAACATTGTATTTCAATGGCATATTGCATTGTAACTAGTTCCACAGCAGTTTCTATCCTGTTCTTACCTTATCTCATTGATCTCATCTCATACTGTATGTGTGTTTATGTGTGCGTACACATGAAAAACATAACAAATATATGAACATAACAATGAACAGAGTTGTACTTTTTAGATGTCAGGACCCTATGCAATATGTACACATATTCTTAATATAGTATACATTTTAACTGACCTTTATTTGACTATGTTTGTCTTTTTGTAGGTGGCTAAAATACGCGGTGCTGCTGACCACCGTCTAACTTTACGTTACTGTGTGTGATACATTGACTAACGTAATGTTACTGTGTGTGATACATTGACTAACGTTACGTTACTGTGTGTGATACATTGACTAACGTTACGTTACTGTGTGTGATACATTGTCTAACGTAACGTTATGTGTAGGTACCTCATGCAACCCTGCTTAAAAAAAAATCACTTGACAAAAAGTATGAATAAGGTAGCAAACTGCAGTGGACGCAACAGATTGCCGTGTTTGCAATGACGTTGTAACCATAGACATCTTATAAGTAGACGCAGGTTGCTGTGACGTGAGCAATTTGGCCGCCATCTTGAAGTGGTGATGAGGAGCCGGCGAGCAGCCTAAACTGACAGTTGACAGGTAGAAAACAAAGATGCCGGGCTGGTGTTCAGCGTTTTCCTGCTCAAATGAGCGGACTGTTGAAAATAGGAATCGGGGGATTACTTTTCACAAGTAAGATTTAACATTAACGTACTATTAGTTGTATCTTATGAAAATAATATTACCACAGAGTTGAGAAGGATCAAAGATCTTCAATATTTGTATGTGAAAATCACAAAGAAATCTTCTGGGGGAGGATGACGCCCCTACAGGGGTTTGGTTTACAAACTTTCAGCCCCACCTAAAACAAAATTCACCAGCCGCCACTGATTATGATGCATTCTCATTTTAGGCAAAGTATAAGACAATACTTTCTTAACAGTATAATTGTAACCAGGAATAAATCTTCAAGTAACAATATTCAAATACTAACATTGTTGGGTAAAACAGAATTTGGTTTTATTCTGAATCCAGTGAAACAGATTGGTGGTTTTAGCTGATATGAAGACTTTCAGGTGTTTATATGTGTTTATGTTTAAGTATTTGGCAGACGCTTTTATCCAAAGCGACTTACATAAAATAATACATATAAAACAATCACTGCAAATATTATCATTTAAGGGAAGAATGTAATAGAAAATATCAATACAAAGTGTCAAGACAGAATAAACTCTCTGCTGCTGCAGCAACAGAGATACAGTCTATAGGTCCCTAAGATATATAGATATCTAATGTATTCATACATTGTTTATGTAGGATATACGCATGTATATATAACCTAATCATATTGTTTCTTCAACTTAAAAATAGTTTACCGTTTTTTCCCCTTCTCTAGGATTATAATCCCAGTTTTGATCTCGGACGTCTGGTCACTTATAGCATATAAGAATATTATATTACTGTTAAGCAAACTATGAATACTAAAACACGCCAAAACATGTGTCTGTTATCATAGCTACACGTATGACAAAAAAGGGGGGTGAAAATCAGTGGTATTCAGTGAGGTAAAATGAATTAAATGCGCTGACAGTTCATTGTTCCTGCCAAATGAATTGCACTGAGTGGAGCGGATCACCACTCCAAGATGGCGGCCCCGCGCCTCGTCTGCGCCAGTAGGCAGTAGCGCTCCATGCTGCGTCTACTTATAAGATGTTTATGGTTATAACGTTAGCAGTGAGTTTGCAGCCTCACTGATTTAACTACACAGCAAATACAAGTCACGTAACTTAGCCAATAAACGTTATCTTACATTCAAAACTTACCCTTCTTTGTGCAACTTCAAATGTTGAACGTTGTTGCGTCTCCGTCTGTAATATTCGAACTGCGTGATTTCCATACGGCAATTCGTTTTTTGTTGACCAAGTCGTAGTTTTTATACCCGAACGAAACCAACTTTGGCATAATTGTTGCGTTGTTTGACAACTTGTTCGGTGGTTGTACTGCAATTTGATTGGATGAATGCTGCATGATGAAAACAACGTAGATCTAATTTGATTGGCTGTTGTACTGACAGCACACCAGCTGACAGGAACAACACGCTGAGAGACACAGACGAAGAAAATGAAAAATACGGAGCGCTCCCAAATAACTTTTTAAGCATTGGATTTTGGGGAAAGTAGCAAGTCATGTCAAGTCATGTCAAGTCAAAAGGCTCAAGTCCAAGTGAAGTCACAAGTCATTGATGTTAAAGTCTAAGTCGAGTTGCAAGTCTCTTTACATTTTGTCAAGTCGAGTCTAAAGTCATCAAATTCATGACTCGAGTCTGACTCGAGTCCAAGTCATGTGACTCGAGTCCACACCTCTGCAAGCAGGATTCCCCGGAAACAAGGCCGATGTTACCTTTAAATACTTTGATCTCTGCGCTACCGCTCCAAAAATGATACTCATCATTTTGTGCTCAGCCGTGACTAAAAGTAAACAGACAACATGCTTTTTACTGTCTGTTGTTTAATAGCTGCGCCACAGTTAGCTTAAGCAAACGCTTACAGGCAACAGCTAACAAATGCTACGTGTAAAACAGAATAAAACATGCTTTTCCTCAAACTTACCAGTCTGAATATGCTGTGAACACACCAACATGTACCAGGTAATGGCGTTAAAAGGGATGTTTGTAGTTTTGTACGGCTGATATATTCCTGTTTCTTTTATCTGTTCCGTAGCTTTGCTTTAGCGCTGGAAACGAGGCAAATCTCACCAAATCTTTATTTTTTTCCCCCAAAGCGATCATGACAACCATTGTGACAATTATTGATGCTACACATTTGTAACATATTGGGAACTTGTTAAAAAAAAAAAAAAAAAAAAATTAGTAAAAGAGTCTTACATCTAACCCAATGCAAAGATGCTATTCCGATGCAGTAAGACCCATGATGCATTGTGTTTCCACGTCACACTTTCAAGCCCTATATCTAGGTGGCCTATGGTCAGGGCCGGCCCGTGGCATAAATAATCTATGCAGTCGTTTAGGGCCAAAACCACATGACCATTGCCTGGGCTTTTGTTAAGATTTGAAGATTTATTTTTTCCATTTAAATCAGTCGGTTATAAAATACAATGTCATAAAAGTTCAATTAGGTAAAAATGCAATACATTTATTGGTGGCGACAGTTTTGTTTAAGTTTTACTTTTGCATCTCATAGCACATAATTGTAGTGCGTTCAAGGAACATTGATTAAAGTTTGAATTTACACAGACGTCAATGGTTGTCAAACAGAGGGAGTCCCCGGTTGATTCACTAATAATAATAATAATGATGATGTATTGTGATTATTATCCACTAATGATAATCCTGCATGAATCAACTAATCTCACACCGTGGGGTAAATGGAAAGCTGATATATTTGTAATCATATTCACAGGTTGTATGATTATTAAAACTCAAATTCTGGCTACTGTACATTAAATTTGTGGCACTATTTTGTAAAAAATAAAAATAAAAACCAACACAAATAATTTAGGGGGGTTTAAATATATTTTAAGGAGCCTTTAGCACCACTAAAAAGCCCAAATGATGCCACTGGTTTTAATGCTTGATGATAAATGGGACAAGCGGTAGAAAATGGATGGGTGTATGGATGGATAAACATTATTGATAAAACAAAGACATAAATATGTAAATATTGTGGGGTTTCTGATCATGGAGTTCACCATCTACTGTCCTTCCAGGTTATTACGTTTGGAAGACTGGCACGTGTGTAGACTGTACGGTTATAATGATGGATGATGAGAGTGTTTATACATGTAAAAGATGTAACTGGTTTACGATTATAATATATATATGTTAATCCCATCTTTAAAAAGTCAAAAACCTTATTAAAGATTTTCCTTGGAAACATTACATGCTCTATGAAAAAACGTAAAGGTTTTTACATGCGTTTTAAAAAGCTACTTTCAACCAAATTAAGTGACTTTCAACCAATAATTTGTTTTTTAGTGCATGTAGACACACTGAGTGTGTATGTGGGAGTGGTGCGTTAGGTTTAGGGTGGGATAGGGGCCCTACAGTAGTCTAATAATAATTATGGTCATAATAATAAATAAGAAAGACCAAAATGGGGTCACACCTTGCCCTGCCTGCGGTTTATGGCCCCGTTTACACTAAGGTTATCCAGGGTAAATCACACCTAACCTTATCCGTGTCCACACACAACAATGCCACCGTTTAAGACCCCCGCCCCCCTCCGTCCGCCGGCGCAACGCGACTTAGTACGCATGCGCGGGAAAAAATAAAAAAAAATAAAAAAGCGCCCATCTGCTCTCCAGTAGATGACTTTACTTCACTGTGAAGTTATTTAAAAGAGCTATATTGTAAATAGTTTACTGTGCATTTTACATTTGTTTGCTGTGTTTTGTGTGCAAGTTTTTAAATTAAAATGTATCTCCTTTGAACAATATCCTGTGTTGTGGTATTTCAATTAACTTGAAGGGAATAAGCGGTAGAAAATGGATGGATGGATAGAATCCAGTGTGCTGTGGGGCCCTATTGTAGTGAATCACACCTGAGACATCATAAATTAATCAAATCTTTAATCGACATGGGAAAGTACACAATGCGATAAAGAACATTTTACAACAATAACAACAATTAATCTAGACAGAGAATACCCAAAGTATTGTTGTTGTGGGTTGACTCCGCCGTTGGGGTATTCTTTCGTGACATATGGCGTCAGGGGATAAGCTGGGCCAAACCAAAATAAAAACAGGGAGCGGATCTTCATCTTCCAGCAATTGTTTGGGACACCAGGTGATGGTTCCATCTTTCAGCTGTGCGCTAATGGCGGAGTTAGCGAAGATGCGGGCATCATGCACGCTGCCTGGCCATTTCAGTCACATCCATAAAGCAATATTTGTAGTCACACATTGGCTATCACAATCACATCCACAGGAGGAAGGGACCAAGTTTTTCGGTAAATACTCAAAGCTGACCCGGTCATTAGAAAGTTCTCTTGCCGTCTGAGAAGTGTTGTATTGTCTTCTCTTAAGGTATTGATTTCCAAAAGCGCCTGTACATCTAGAAGAAGGAGAAACACGGATGATCCGCCTCCATCTTTGTTATGAAGCTGCCCGTGGCGCGTTCTTTCTGATGTCTTTTCCTGTGTGGAGCGCGGGCTTTCTGGCGTCACTTTCTGTGTGGGCGTGGTCTTTCTGGCGTCACTTCTTCTCCGAACTCACATTGTAAACGATCAATGAGTCCATACAAAGCTAAGTGCCGAAGATTCAAGAATTACACGGCTGACTTACCCATGTAAAAATTTGTCCGTGGAGGGTGACTTTAAATGCTGGTTTAGTGTGGCTGAAACGGGGCTTAGGCTAAATAATTATTCTTTTAAGGGGTTAAACGACTTAGTGTAGACATGGCCTATGTCTCCGTTACGTTGAGCACAAGCTAATCAGGTTCGTTTCCCACCTAGAGTGGCGTCGTTGGCGCTGCAGGATGTCTGTTACACAAATGATTACCCACCCCCTCAACCCTCCTGCAAGCTAATTGTGTCTGGAGGCTAAATTGTATTGATCCACACACACACACACATACACACACACACACACACACACACACACACACACACACACACACACACACACACACACACACACACACACACACACACACACACACACACACACACACAGGACAGGTATAGTAGTGTGTGTGTATAGCGAAACAATCTTAAATAGTCATTAAGACAAAAATAGCAACACTCTGCTGTTAGTGAATGTTTAGTTATATTATTTGACCTCTGACCTCTCCCGTGAGCGCTATGTTCAGTTTTTCCCACAGGACTGCTGTCTACCTGTAGTAGTGGGTTATGAGAAGGAAGGGAAATGGATAAGAAGACATCGTTGTCTATTTTGCATAATTGGCCATGACGCCCATGCATAAAAACAAAACAAATATGTTTATAAATACAAATAAACATGAATCTGTCGCTGCTTTTGGTGTTTTTTTTAATGTCACAAGTGAGTGCTTTTCGATGGGGGAGGGACCCAGAGCAGAACCTGCTACTCATTGAGTGGAGCGATATATTCAAGTGTTTCAAGTGTTCAATAAGACCAGAAAAAGTCACTCCACTTGTTGCTAGTGACCTTTTTAAAAAGACAATCTAAAAGGGGTCTAAATATAACAAAGTTAGTAAGAGCCTAATTTACTAAGTTCCAAACACCAGGCGCTAATTAGCGTATCCATTCTATAAAATAGCGTGTACAATTAGTGGGAGTGTTGCGTGCGACTTACTAACACTACGTGTGCAATTGAAGAGTGGTGCAGACCGCCTTATTTAAATGAGGATTTTGTGTGCACTATACAGAGCGTCACCACAGAGACACACTCATTTACTGCACATGCATGTTATCATGCTCTTACCTGTGGCGTTTTGCTATGTTTTCAAACATGCCACAGACATGTACTACTTTTTAAGGGAATTTTATAGGCAGTCGTGCAGTGTACCTATATTGACACCACTTTTTTTTTTTTTTTTACCGCCGAAGGTGCGCTCATTGGCTGCACATTATTCTACTCATGAGTTTTTTTTTCATATAAGAAATAATTTGATAATGTGTATTCTATAGTTCTCTGTGCAGCACTTTGAGTGTCGAGAAAAGCGCTGTATAAATCGAATCCATTATTATTATTATATGAAAAAAACTATCATAAAAAAATACTAAAGGACACCAAAACGTATCAATTTAATTGTTTTTTAACCAGCCCCTTAAGTCCTCTAGCACCTGGAAAATTAGACAATGTTGTTGCTGAATAGATGATGTGTAATATAAAATAGTTATTTATTTCTGACTGTCCAAAATGTTGACACACACGTAGGAAGGACGATACTCGTTTGTTCATTGTCTGTGTGTAGAACTGTCAATTTACATGTCCTTCCGACACGTGCAAAATAAAACAGTAGAAATATTTCTCGCAAAACGGTGATGAGTGTTAATAAATCACATTGAGCGTGCTAAAAAGTTACGTTTGCATCGTCTCCCCGTTAGTATTGTGGGCGTTTTCATGATCAGCATATATTTTGCATTTTAATGAAGACAGAGATGCAAAATGGATTGCACACCTTATTCTATTCCCTTAACAGACTTACGTATACTGTGTATACAGTATATTTATTGAAGTGAACACTGCTAAGTAGGGGTGTCG
This sequence comes from Nerophis lumbriciformis, assembly GCF_033978685.3. Lineage (NCBI taxonomy): Eukaryota > Metazoa > Chordata > Actinopteri > Syngnathiformes > Syngnathidae > Nerophis > Nerophis lumbriciformis. The sequence goes on from NC_084581.2 coordinate 5,901,315, forward strand.
ATCATTTTTTTAACTTCTGATACAATGTTGATATTGGAGCCTTGAATATTGGCCAATATCTATCCAATATGATCAAGAATCATAAATACTTAGTATTTTGTAGTTGAAAAAGGTTTGATCAAGAGAAATTAGTCAAACAGAACAATGGTAGGTGTTCTGCTTTTACTCTAGAGGAGAATCCCAAAAATAACAGTGAGGTGAATATACAAAAGAATCCATTTAATTTAATCAAAAAGCGAATAATAACAAAAAATGGCCGGAAGGGGGAAAACAAATTACAATGCCACTGGCAGGAGGCAGACAGTGACACGAAAAGTACAAAGAAAACAAGTAACAAACAAAAGTAGACCACAAAGGGAAAACGGGAGGCCTGAGCACTCAAAAGCTAAAGTTAGAGAACAGAGAAGTCACAAAAATAAACTCGACAAACAGGAGGACTAGATGCAAGCTGAGTTGGTGTGGAGTAACGTGTAGAAACATAGAAAAATCCAGCACCAACTGGTATGTGAGATGAGACTAAATAGGCAGAGGGTGAATGAAAACAGGTGTGCTCGTCACTCCCGCCTTTCCCTGGAAACAATGGCAACGGAAAGAAAACAGTAAAAACACAGGTGAGACACAACAGCAAAAGCACAAGCAAGACAACGCAAGAAGGAGGCACCAGATATGTAACAGAACCCCACCCTCTAATGGACGCCATCTGGTGGATTATCCGGTTTTCCTGGAAAACATTGATAGAAATCAGACGAGAGGGATCGAGAATGAATGAGCGAGAGACCCAAGACGGGTCCTCGGGGAAATAACCCTCCCAGTCCACCAGGTACTGAAAACCTCTGCCCCTTCTCACACCCAGAATTGCCTTGACCGTAAAAGCCAAATGGCCGTCGATCAGCCTCAGAGGAGGAGGAGGCGTCTGTGGAGAAGAAGTCACTGGTTTGAGTGAAGTATATTTATATCCATATTCCACTCATCTGCCTCCTGGATGGGCACATGATGGTGAGCATTACATAGGTTTTATTTGGTAAAATACTTAGCTTGGTCTAGAGAACTGAGCAGAGAAGAGAAATGGGATACTTAGTTTTTACCTTAATATCATTCAGCGCTAGGTAATCGATGCAGGGGCGTAGAGAACTGTCGTTCTTCCCATCAAAGAAGAACTCCACCACTAATGGTGAGAATGACGAACGGATAATGCCTGAGGCAAAAGAGGTGGAAATATACTCCTCAAGGGCATTACGTTCTGGAGCGGAGATATAGAGTCGAGCTGCAGGAAGTGTCATCCGGGAGGATGTCATTACCACAGTTATACGGTCTATGTGGTGACAAGGACAAGGCATGCTCTTTGTTAAACACTTTGTGGAGATCATGATATACCAAGGGGACGCTAGACAGATCAACCTCCTTGGAAATGATATCTACAGGAGGGCCGATACGAGGGTTAGCTGATCTAAGCTAGTGTGAATGACAAAATACACTCCAGTTAGCAATACTGAACCTCTCCCAGTTAATGTGAAGTATGTTTGACCAGCCATGTTAGTCCCAGTATCACTGGCGGGAAGGCATAATAAAATATTGGCACTCCTCTACATGGTTGCCCGAAATGCAAAGAGTGAGGGGAACGGTCTGATGACTAATTTGGTCGAAACGATGTCCGTCTAAAGAATAGACCACCTCGGGACTGGCTAATACAGACACTGGTATAGCATTAGCATGAAGTAAACCTTTGTCTATGAAACAGTTGTCTGCCCCAGTGTCAATGAATGTCACAATATGTGGTGTCTTATTGGACCAGGAAAGGGTACCTAGGAGCTGAAGTCTTTGAGGTGCAGGAACAGATGAGGCCGGTAGAGAAGGGAGCGCCAGAATCGATATCCTGTCGCTGGAAGTCAATGTCGATATCGAGCCACGTTGTCGCTGGTCCGCTGGGCAAAGAGGGCTAGTCGAAATTATGTGGCTGGCCTGGCCACAATATAGGCAAAGGTTCAACCGCATGCGTCGTCCCCTCTTGGCCGAAGAAAGTTGACCTCCACCTAGCTGCATGGGTTCCTCCAGTATCTGCATGGTGGGTGGTCCCAGGTGACAGGCCGATGGGTTCGACGTTGTCCAACCCCAAAGTTGATATTGATCCTCTTCTTGTACGTCCAGCCTCTTCTCGATGTGGACCACCTAAGGTCTTCAATATCCGCCGGGATGTCAATCAATACCATATATCGTCGGATGTGATCGTTGAGCCCCTGGTTGAAGGCGTCAAGTTGTGTGGCAGGGCTCCAGTCGGATTTGGCGGCGAGGGTGCAGAACTGGAAGGCATAATCCGACGCCATGTGCTCTTGCCGCAAACGAAGGAGGGAGCGGGCAGCCTGCCGGCCCTGTGGAATCCTCTGAAAAGTATTTTCAACGCTTGGGGAAAAAACCTTGGAAAGATTTACACCTAGGGGATAGTCGGGTCCATTCTGCAGTAGCCCATGTCGCCGGTTGCCCACAAGGTGGGAAAGGGCGAATTCGACACAGGCTCGTTCGGCTTGAAAAGCCGCAGGCTGGCGTTCGAAATCGAGTTAACATTGCACTATGAAAGTCCAGGCATCACCTGAGTCTCTGGAGCAGTACTCGGCTGGAGAATGGAAACAATGGAGTTAAGCTCAGTCAATATTTTTCATACGTGGCTGTTGTCAAGCAGCCAAACTGACACCCGCGTCGAGCTCAGCGAGTTGCTTCTCCTGCTGAGCAGGGCCTGCTTCTAAATGATGTTCTTGAAGGGTTCTATCTTTGTGGGATCCAAATTAATTCTGGTGGGATCTTTTGGTACGCTTTTATTTCAGAGGACGATTCCAAAAATAACAGAAGTGAACATACAAGAGAGTCCATCTGATTTCACAAAAAGCGAATAATAAGATATGATGATCCAGGCTGGAAGGGCCAGGATCATGATAGCCTGCACACTATGCTAGGCTGGGGGAGGGGGGGGGGGCAGGGGGGGGCTGGCGGAAGACAGCCAGTAACACAGTAACACGATAAAGTACAAAGAAAACAAGTAACAAACACAAGTAGACCACAAAGGAAAAGCGTGAGGATTAAGCACTCAAAATACAAAACTTATAGAATAGAGAAGTCACAAAATAAACTCAATAAGCAGGAGAACTGGGGGCAAGCTGAGTTGGCGTGGAAAGATCCCCCACCAACAGGTGTGTGAGATGAGACTAAATAAGCAGAGGGTGTTTGAAAACAGGTGTGATCGTCACCCTCGCCTTCCCCTGGGAACCATCTGAAAGAAAATAGAAAACGCACAAGGGAGGCACAACGATGGCAGGAGGCACCAGAACACAGATATGTAACAGGCAGGTCTGAAAAACATTAACCTACTTATTATTAACCACCTGGATTGGATTTTTGGTGTCTTTAAGTTGAAGTGGAGTAGTAATTGTTTTTTTCCACCATAATTTATAAAGTTAAGTTCATGACACATGACGTGCTGTTTTTGACTGCAATATTTATCATTTAAATTAGGACACTTATTACAGGTGAAACTCGCCTTCCGCCCGAGTGCAGCTGGGATGGGCTCCAGCGGTAGAAAGTGGATGGATGAATGGAATCTAATATATGCCATAGGCTCATAATATGCGACTTAAGATATTTCAAGCCTTCTTTTGATATAATTTTAATGATTACGACAGTGTGCTGCATTTTGTCGTAATTCCCTGTGTGAACACAAGTGTACCATGCTCGTGCACTGAAAAGACTAAACTAAGTAAGTACACACGTGCAGCAAACAACTCTTTCTTCTGATTGATCTGACAGCACAGTCTACAGCACCGTAATGGAAGAGCAGTCAGCTTTGACTGTCCTTCACAGCAATTAACTTAAATGGAGCGCTGTTTGAAGTGCACTTTAAAACTTTGTGTGCTCTGCAGTTAGAACACAATATTGACTGGACACTTCTTTGGGTACACAGAGCGATCATGTTGACTTGTGAAAGGTATTTATGAAACATCATGTTTATTATTTTGGTTATTATGTTTTTGGTGAGACAGAGTTGTTTCTAATATTTTGACCACCTTCCCTTTGGCGGCATGTGTGTGAAATTATTAGGAACAGCCATTTTGTGAAGCATCTTCCTGCAAAGGCACATTTTATGTGTTGGATCTCATTAGATGGTGTACCTAATAAAGTGGCCTTGAACATTGAATTTTTTTGGAATGTATGCAGCGTTCGCGTGCGTGTGCACTTTATTGAAATGCAAATTAATATTTTCCCCGTCCTGGAGTCATTAGCCTGCACTCTTGTTTACCTCGCGGGACTTCCTACAAGGAATCCTATGTCCTGGACACACACACACACTCACACACACACACACACGCACACACACACACACACACACACACACACACGCACACACGCTCATGCACACGCCTTTATCTGCGTGCAAGCACACACACTGAGCCTTTGAAGCTTTGTATGTGAGGTCAGTTTGAGCAGTTTCAACATCCATCCATCCATCCATCCATTTTCTACCGCTTGTCCCTTTCGGTGTCGCGGGGGGTGCTGGAGGCTATCTCAGCCACATTGACATGAGAAAACAAATGTGTGAATAATTGAACTCACATGAAACATCTGTTTTTACTGTAAATAAATATACTCCAATATTGTGTGCGTGTAGCTAAGATGAATTCAATAATCCTTATTTCACTTTTGGCAGCAATGTAAAAGTAACACGCTCACATGACCAAGCTTCACCTTTTTCTCTTCTACTTTTCTCCATTAATCAAGCAGGACCTTCTAGTCTCTCTTTCTCGCTCTCTCTCACACATACACACGCACGAATGTGAGATGATTTTGTTGCTGGTCATGTGCACATGCGGCGGCCATTGTTCGTCAGTGGGAGCTATTCACAAGGAAGGAGGGAGGGAAATTAGTTGTGTTGCAGCTCTAAGCATCTCACAATAATAATAACAATAATAGTAATAATAATAGTAATACTTCCCTTTCATGTGCAGCTGACATAGCGGTTACTAATTTTGCCACACTCTAGTGTTAGTCATACCCCTCTTCTTGCCTGTACTTTTTCAATACCATCTGTTTGTACCGCTGTTAGATTTACTCATAGTTGGACATTGTCTGAGCTCTGAGTCTGAACTCATCCACAGTTTCACTCTACATATTGAAATGCAAAAGGTTTTTAAAGTTGAGCGTGCATGCAGATGTTTCAAACTGAGTTTCTCGCTCAGATCATATCCCCCTTCTTTCGGAAAAAAACATGTTTGAATATTTACTGGTAGTATTTTGTTTATTGTGCTGTTTGGAAGTGTACCAGATCAGTGAGTTTCAGTAGTTTTGATTTCGAGAATAAGGGGTTTGTGTGCTCTCTGTACCCAGTGTTATAAATTCTCCTGATTGCTTTTTTTTGCAGAATCCACAGTGGTTGTAGTGTAGATGTATAAGTATTGCCCCAAATCTCTGCACAGTAGCTCAAATATGGTAAGATCAGTGAATTGTAAAAAATATGGAGTGAGTTTTGGTCCAGGAAGTGTTTTGCCTTCCTTAGTACTGTGATGCTTCTTGACAGTTTGCTTCAAACATGCTTTATGCGAGGTTTCCATGTTATTTTTTTCATCCATAATTACACCCAGAAATTTATTTTCATGTATTCTTGTAGTGTCAACACCATTTAGCTGCATTATTGGGCGAGTGTACATTTTACAGTTTCCAAATAACATGAATTTGGTTTTGTTTAGATTTAGAGATAGTTTGTTTCTATCAAACCACATCATTAATTTACACATTTATTCAGTGATATACCTCAGAAGCTCTTGTAAATTATTCCCTGAGCAAAACATGTTTGTGTTGTCTGCAAATAAGACCAATTTAAATACATTAGAGACGTTACATATGTCATTTATTTATAGAATTAACAGTTTGGGACCCAGCACTGACCCCCAGGCAATGTCCAAACACGATGAGCTATAGTCTCCTAAATTCACAAATTAACTGCGGCCCTTTAAATAACTCTCAACCCAATTAAAAACGATCCCTCTGATCCCGTATCGTTCCAGTTTATTGATTAATATGTGATTGCTTGTGTCAAAGGCTTTTTTAAGATCGATGAATATTTAAATTGTATATTATTTATCTTCTATCTATGTGGTGTTAAGACTTACTTAAATAGAAATGAAATGTTTGAATCAACTATGTTGACACATTTGACATTATATTTTATATACTACAGCTATTGATGATTACAGCAGGAAGAAAGTGCCTTGGATATGGGTTTAGATCAGGGGGTGTTGTGTGTTTGTGAAGCCCTTTTAGGCATTTGGGATTAGGGCCATACAAATAAAATTTGATTGATTGATTAATTATTTGGTTTGCAGTAATGCTTCTAATAGACGTGCACATTGAACGTATGTTGTCTTTGATCTTTTACGCTTTGAACTCATACTGATGCCATTTGACCAGCTGATTTCATGTGATGCAGCGGACAGGAGAAATGTCATATTTTATACAATACATTGATTGTGTTTTAATATTATATATGTGTGTTTTGTTGGTGTCTTGTTTTGACTTTAAATGCTTTATATCAAATCAGGGTAACAGTGTGTTGGGATGTGTATTCATCCACCGCCCCCCACACCCCCAAGCCCCCTCACTATCGCACGCCACCACATGATGAAGGACCACGTTTGTGCCCAAAAAGCCTGACGTTGTGTTTTTCATTTTGCCCCTTTATGAAATATTTCGTCGTTTCCCCAAAGAAAGAGCAATCATCAGCAAGTTAGCGTGCGGCTCAATCAAGCACCTTTTAGGCAGCTAAATGACCTCAGTGCACGTGCACGCATGTCTTGTTTGCGCACATGCATGCTGACAGGAAGGGTAGAAATGTCTGTTGTAATTTACTCCTCACTAGTGCTGATTTAGTAACCTTCTAATTAGACTTACATTGTGTTTTCTTGTGTCAGTACTAGGGATGTACAGTCTATCCAGAAAGTATTCACAGCGCTTCACTTTTTCCACTCTTTGTTATGTTACAGCCTTATTCCAAAATGGAATAAATTCATTTTTGTCCTTCGAATTCTACAGACAATACCCCACATAGACAATGTGAAAAGTTAAATAAAATTAAAAAAATAGCTAATTTATTACAACTAAAAAACAAAGAAATCATATGTACATAAATATTTACAGCCTTTGGCAGCAATTGCAGCCTCAAGTCTTTTTGAATACGATGCCAGAGAAGCTTGGCACACCTACATATCTTTGGGCAGTTTCACCCATTCCTGTTTGCAGCACCTCTCAAGCTCCATCAGGTTGGATTGGAAGTGTTGGTTTTCATTCAGGATGTCTCTGTACATTGCTGAATTCACCTCAGTCTAGTCAGGGAGGTGACCAAGAACCTGATGGTCACTCTGTCAGAACTATAGGATTCTTATGTGGAGAGAGGATAACCTTCCAGAAGGACAACCATCTCTGCAGCAATCCACCAACCAAGCAACCATTTCTTAGTAAAAAAGTTTGCCAAAATGCACCTGAAAGACTCTCAGACCATCCATCCATCCATTTTCTATCGCTTTTGGAGTCACAAGGGATGCTGGAGCCTATCTCATCTGCATTCCATGACAAACAAAATTATCTGGTCTGATGAGACAAAGATTGAACTCTTTGGGATGAATGCCAGGTGTCATGTTTTGGGGTAACCAGGCACCGCTCATCACAAGGCCAATGCCATCCCAAGAGTGAAGCATGGTGGTGGGGATGTTTTTCAGTGGCAGGAACTGGGACTGGTCAGGATAGAGGGAATGATGAATGCAGCGATGTACATAGACATCCATCCATCCATTTTCTACCGCTTGTCCCTCTCTTGGATGAAAACCAATGCTTCCCATTCAACCTTAGAGCTTGGGAGGTGCTGCAAAGAGGAATGGGCGAACCTGCCCAAAGATAGATGTGCCAATCTCGTGGCATCGTTTTCAAAAAGCCTTGAGGCTGTAATTGCTGCCAAATTTGCATCAACAAAGTATTGAGCAAAAGCTGTGAATATATATGTACTTTTTTGTTTTGAATTTTTATTTGTAATACATTTGCAAATAATAATAAAAAAACTTTCTACACTGGCATTGTGGGGTATTCTCTGTAGAATTTTGAGAAAAAAATTATTTTATTCCATTTTGGAATAAGACTGTAACATAAAAAAATTTGGAAAAACTGAAGCACTGGGAATACTTTCCGGATGCACAGTAAACCAGTGCTCATTTTCGTATTCGTTATCGACTACGGCTTATTTCCCCTGGCTAAAATAGGACAAATAATTCATCAAAACAAATGCAGGTTGACTAAAATAATGACAAATTAATTGACAATCTAGTCAACGTAAAAACAAATCGAAAATGTTGACAGAAACTAAATTCAATCATATACCTGTATAATTTTGTCTTTCAGTGGGTGGGACAAGTTATACAATCGCACTTGCATGTGGTAGAGGGGAAGGGGTAAATCACAGAGGGGATCCAATCAGAACTACTGTCTTTGTAATAGGGCTGCACAATTAATCGACATTGAATCGACATCAAGGTTTTAATTGGTGCGATAAATAACCACAAGCGGCTGAGGTTTTTCCCCCGCTGTCACTAGCATATCATTGACCGATACTGTATGTTGGCAAGTCAGAGTTGTTGAGGCTCGGACGGCGTGGCGCATTGGAAGAGTGGCCGTGCGCGACCCGAGGGTCCCTGGTTCAATCCCCACCTAGTACCAACCTCGTCATGTCCGTTGTGTCCTGAGCAAGACACTTCACCCTTGCTCCTGATGGGTGCTGGTAGCGCCTTGCATGGCAGCTCCCTCCATCAGTGTGTGAATGTGTGTGTGAATGGGTAAATGTGGAAGTAGTGTCAAAGCGCTTTGAGTACCTTGAAGGTAGAAAAGCGCTATACAAGTACAACCCATTTATCATTATTTATTTGTTCGTCTCTTGCTTCAAACAGGGAGAAAGACGTCTCACTCTAAGCAACACTCTCAGCACCTCAGCATATTTATTTAACAGTAGAATTAACTGAACGCAGTGAGCACACTTCTTACTCATTTACAAACCCCGTTTCCATATGAGTTGGGAAATTGTGTTAGATGTAAATATAAACGGAATACAACGATTTGCAAATCCTTTTCAACCCATATTCAATTGAATGGGGACGGCGTGGCGAAGTTGGTAGAGTGGCCGTGCCAGCAATCGGAGGGTTGCTGGTTACTGGGGTTCAATCCCCACCTTCTACCATCCTAGTCACGTCCGTTGTGTCCTTGGGCAAGACACTTCACCCCTTGCTCCTGATGGCTGCTGGTTAGCGCCTTGCATGGCAGCTCCCGCCATCAGTGTATGAATGTGAATGTGGAAATACTGTCAAAGCGCTTTGAGTACCTTGAAGGTAGAAAAGCGCTATACAAGTATAACCCATTTATCATTTATTTATTTATAATACACTACAAAGACAAGATATTTTGATGTTCAAACTCATAAACTTTTTTTTTTTTTTTGCAAATAATAATTAACTTAGAATTTCATGGCTGCAACACGTGCCAAAGTAGTTGGGAAAGGGCATGTTCACCACTGTGTTACATGGCCTTTCCTTTTAACAACACTCAGTAAACGTTTGGGAACTGAGGAGACACATTTTTTAAGTTTCTCAGGTGGAATTCTTTCCCATTCTTGCTTGATGTACAGCTTAAGTTGTTCAACAGTCCGGGGGTCTCCGTTGTGGTATTTTAGGCTTCATAATGCGCCACACATTTTCAATGGGAGACAGGTCTGGACTACAGGCAGGCCAGTCTAGTACCCGCACTCTTTTACTATGAAGCCACATTGATGTAACACATGGCTTGGCATTGTCTTGCTGAAATAAGCAGGGGCGTCCATGGTAACGTTGCTTGGTTGGCAACATATGTTGCTCCAAAACCTGTATGTACCTTTCAGCATTAATGGCGCCTTCACAGATGTGTAAGTTACCCATGTCTTGGGCACTAATACACCCCCATACCATCACAGATGCTGGCTTTTCAACTTTGCGCCTATAACAATCCGGATGGTTCTTTTCCTCTTTGGTCCGGAGGACACGACGTCCACAGTTTACAAAAACAATTTGAAATGTGGACCCGTCAGACCACAGAACACTTTTCCACTTTGTATCAGTCCATCTTAGATGAGCTCAGGCCCAGCGAAGCTGACGGCGTTTCTTGGTGTTGTTGATAAATGGTTTTCGCCTTGCATAGGAGACTTTTAACTTGCACTTACAGATGTAGCGACCAACTGTAGTTACTGACAGTGGGTTTCTGAAGTGTTCCTGAGCCCATGTGGTGATATCCTTTACACACTGATGTCGCTTGTTGATGCAGTACAGCCTGAGGGATCGAAGGTCACTGGCTTAGCTGTTTACGTGCAGTGATTTCTCCAGATTCTCTGAACCCTTTGATGATCTTACGGACTGTAGATGGTGAAATCCCTAAATTCCTTGCAATAGCTGGTTGAGAAAGGGTTTTCTTAAACTGTTCAACAATTTGCTCACACATTTTTTGACAAAGTGGTGACCCTCGCCCCATCCTTGTTTGTGAATGACTGAGCATTTCTTGGAATCTACTTTTATACCCAATCATGGCACCCACCTGTTCCCAATTTGCCTGTTCACCTGTGGGATGTTCCAAATAAGTGTTTGATGAGCATTCCTCAACGTTATCAGTATTTATTGCCACCTTTCCCAACTTCTTTGTCACGTGTTGCTGGCATCAAATTCTAAAGTTAATAATTACCGTATATTACCAAATAGTAGCCCGGGCGTTTATTTCACAAAATGGGGTCAGACCCCGGGCGGCTATTAGGACATGGGCGGTTATTTGCACAAGGCTTTTATTTATTTTTGCACCAGCCTGCACCAGGCCATTATTTGGTTACAATGGTTAGTGTCCAGTATTTTTTTTCGTACTAAAAACTTTAAATGTAAAAGCTAATGTAAACATACAAACAAAAAAACAAGTCTATCAAAAGACAAGAGATCAACAAGGCCTCAACATGACAGTAGTGCAACAATTGTCAAATAGAATACAAATACTAAAAATAAATAAACTTTTTGAATAAAGCAGCCTACCGGGAAAAATAAAATTATGGTACCAAGTACTCAAGTGTAAAACCCACCATCAAAACAGAACAATAATACTGTCACTGTCCTTTGCCTTAATGCGGATCATTTTGCGGGACACACGGTGGTTCAGTCCACGAACGTGATGTATCCACTGACACAAACTAGCATCAAGCTCGTCGCTCACTTTCTTCCTACCTCCACCAGATAAGCGAGCCCGTTTTCCATCGATTGCCGACTGAGATTGTAGTTCTCCCTTTTTTTGTTTCCATTCTCGTACACGTTTTGGGTCAACGTTAAACTGCCTGGCCGCTGCCAAACCAGAATTCTGCTCCGCATACTTCACAACCGCTAGCTTGAACTTTAAGTCAAACTTTCTGTTCTTCCCCCTTAAAGTATTCCCGTCCATCAGTTGTGGTGTACCGGTATCCTGTTCATTCAACTCACTGCTGCTGTTGCTTGCCATGTTGTCCTCGTGGGTTTGTTGTTGTCGTTGAGTGTGTGTTACGCTATATGCGGTCACCCATTGCATTATGTTGATTACCCAGAATCCCCACGTAACGTCTGCTGTTTACCGTAATGACCAGAATTATTGCACCTTTGCTTTTCCTTTTAGCTTATAAATTGGGTTTAATGAAGTCAATATGATTTTAATCTAAATTATGCAAATAACAGCCCATGGGCGGCTATTTGGACATAGGCGTTTATTAGGAAGAGGCGTTTATTTCACAAAATGGGGTCAGACCCCGGGCGGCTATTAGGACATGGGCGGTTATTTGCACAAGGGCGTTTATTTGGTAATATACGGTATTTGCAAAAAAAAAAAAAAAAAGTTTATCAGTTTGAACATCAAATATGTTGTCTTTGTAGCATATTCAACTGAATATGGGTTGAAAATGATTGTCAAATCATTGCATTCCGTTTATATTTACATCTAACACAATTTCCCAACTCATATGGAAACGGGGATTGTACAGTCTTTGTTTTGGTGGATGGAGAGCGGGGCGTCAGCTTTACACACAGAAAGCACAGAGAGCCACCTGTGACTCACTAGCAAGAAGTGCCGCAAAGTAACAAAACTTAGGAGGAAAAAAATATGATTACACAGCTAAATGTTCCGTTGTGGGATATTTTCAGCTTCAAATTGATTGGGCAATATATGCCCATCAACACGGACAAACGAGCGAGAATGCCGTGATCACGTAATGGCAATAATCAAAAAGACATCCCGACCTCTTTTTTTCCAAATGGACAAAAAATGCACTTTAAAATGTTAAATATTTATTTAAATTATTTTTTTTGCTTACAGAGATGAGAGTTTATTTTATTTTTTTGTTTATTTATTTAGTACAGGGGTGCCCATCGCAAGCTACCGAAAGTACCACTTTCAACAGACCTGTGCCCTACGTGCTGTCAAAAGTCTAAAGACCGACCACACAGTTCCTGTCTTCACAATAAAAGTGCTGCTCCATCCTGCTTGCGCTAACAAAATAAGACTCTCAGAAAGCTAGCGCACACAAGCTAGCAAACTATGGAGTTTGCAGTCAATGTATTTCCTGTAAAGTGTATAAAAACAAGTATGGAAGCTGGACAAATAAGATGCCTAAAACCAACCACTTTCATGTGGTAAAAGGAGGACTTTTCTGTCCTCCACAATGTTAATTCGAAAATGTGAAAGTTACTGTGAATCCTGTCTAATTCCAATCAATGCAAGTCATCAGAATCATCAACTTGTATTCTTGTCTTTATGAAAGAAAGGAATCTATATGTGATAAACATGCTTGTATTTTTATTGAACACCTTTAACATGTTATATATAATATATATATATATATATATATATATATATATATATATATATATATATATATATATATATATATATATTCCATTTTCTACCGCTTGTCCCTTTCAGGGTTGCAGGGGATATATATATACATGAAGATGAAGTAGATCACCTCGACTTGGTCATTTGAAAAGTAGCTCGCCTGCTGAAATAGTGTGCGCACCCCTGATTTAGTATAACAAAGTTATGTGCTTTCCAATTACAGAACAATGGTAAACAATTCTACAGTAATGAAAATAGTTGAAATCCTAATAAATGATTACTTGCATTATTATTATATAATATGATTACATTACAATATAAACACAGTATAGTTTTTATCGGTTATTTATAAACGGTAAATGGGTCATACTTGGACAGCGCTCTTCTACCTTTTCCTCTACCAACCGAGCCACACGGTCACTCAGTTTAAGAGCATGATGTAGACAAAAGCTCTGAGTCTGTCTGCATTAAGCCAAATATTTTTTAAAGTAAATTATTGCATGTTGTTTTAATGTGTGGCACCTTGAGACAAGAATATGTTGATTGACAGTCTAAAAGTAACATGTCTTCCCTCACCCATTATTTTCGCAGTTTTATGTATGAAATATTGTTACGGCTAGCTCAGGGCGGCAGCAGCAAAGGGAAGTCGAACCGGAAGTTAACAGTGCACAAAATATTATTCAACATAACAAATATGAGTGCAACCAAAGCGTTGTTGGTTAATGAGGTCATTAGAGACAACACTCTTAACTTCATTGGTCTCAGTGAGACTTGATTAAAACCAGATTAATGTTTTCCGCTTAAGCAGGCATCTCCTCCTGACCATACGAGTGCACATATTGCTTGTCCCCTTAAAAGGGAAGGAAAGGTCGCACTAATCTCCGATGAAAGCTTTAACCTTAGCCCCTAACTTAAGTAATAAATATAAATCATTTGAGGTGCTTACTATAAAGTTTGTTACACCGCTACCTCTCCATCTGGCTGTTATCTCTTGCCCTTTTGGCCCATATTCGGACTTTATCAGCAAATTCTCAGAGTTTGTTGGTGATCTATTGACGCATGCAGAGCAGATAATATAATTATAATGACGGATTTTAATGTCCATATGAATACCCCGTCAGACCCTCTGTGTGTGGCGCCCCAGACTGTTTTTGATAGCTGTGGTCTTACACAAGCATCGCAACGGTAATACGATAGATCGAGTCCTTGTCCGGGGTGCCACCACCCCCAAAGTTATGGTACTCCCGTACACTAAAGTAATGGCTGTTCATTACCTTATACAATTCAAAATGCGGACGCATTGTCAACAAGCTACTAATTGCCAATGCTTTAGCAGCCGTAACATTAATGCTGCCACAACTACAACTCTCACTGGCCTACTGCCCTCGGTAATGGCAGCATTTCCAAATTCTATAGACTCTATCAATAACCTCTTTAGCAACGCGATTGGTAGTATAGCACCGCTAAAGCTAAAAAAGGCCCCTAAAAGGCGTACCCCCTGGTTCACGGAAGAAACCAGAGCTCTTCAACTATCATGTAGAAAGCTGGAACGCAAATGGCTTGCGACTACACTTGAGGTTTTCCGTCAAACATGGAGTGACAGTTTAATAACTTCTAAACTTCTAAACGCTCTTACCCTAGCTAAAACTAATTATTACTCCAATTTCATCTGCCTCAATAAAAATGATCCTAAATATTTGTTTAACACAGTAGCATTGCTAACACAACAAGAGACTTAGCCCAGTAGCTCCACCAACTCGGCTGATGACTGCATGCAATGTTTTACTAAGAGAATTGAGCTAATTAAAAATTAGATTAAGGATAACGCATACCAGTTCCAACTGGGTTCTATTAACGCAGATATGAATGTATGTATGACAGATAATGCTCTTCAAAATAATCTCTCTCTTTTTGAAGAAATAACATTAGAGGAACTCCTGCGACTTGTAAATAGGACAAAACAAACAACATGTTTATTTGACCCACTTCCTGGGAAACTTTTCAAAAAGCTGTTTGTAATATTAGCACCATCAGTGCTAGATATTATTAATGTATCATTACCCTCTGGTACTGTTACCCTAGCATTCAAAACAGCAGTTATTTATCCTCTTCTCAAAAGACCTAACCTCGATTATGACTTCCGGGTAAACGACCGGCCAGTGTCCCTTGGGACACTGGCCGGTCTGGGCCTATAACAAATTTTATAACAAATTTTTCTGGACAATATATTGACCTACAAAATATTGCTGATAAACATTATTACTTTTAGAGACTAAATAACCATTAATGTAATGACAATACGTAATAATAATGCAATTATACACTTTCAAATGCATTTAACTTTTATTGTTTGTATATTTTAATATTGTAATTGAAATGTAAACTTTTAAATACCAAGCTAAATAAAACAAACAGATAATACAAATAAAATATACTCTGTAAGCAAAATTTTGCACTTGAATAAAAAATGTAAATCAATAAAACAAGGTTCTGTCACTGTTAAGGAGGCGTGAGGGACCCTCAAATATACACAACCAAAACAATAAACAAAATGGCTAAATAAAGTTTTTGTTACCAAATTGATCACGGTTATCATTATTATCATTGTATTGTTAAATATGTTCAAAAAGTACTTATACACACTCTAAAATATTTTAACCAAGTTGTATTTCTTTTTTTAACTAAAATAAATAGACACAATATACTTAGTATGAGTGTGAGGAAAATATTGGTCTGTATTTCATAAGAGTCATATTATTTTCATTTGTGTGTTTAAATATGTTTATCTTCTTCCATTTTAAATTGTAAAGGGTGCTCAGTTGTTTTCGGGATCGGACCGGGGATGTCGTTGTGGATTGTGAAGCCCTTTGAGGCATTTGTGATTAAGGGCTATATATTAATAAACTTTGATTGATTGAACCCAAAAGAAAGTATCCTCAACAAAAGACAAATCTAACATTTCTGTGCAAAACAAGACTGGAGCAGGCTAAAAACCAACAGCCAAGCAGGACCGAGCCGAGCAGAGGCAGAGCAGTGACTGAGGTCCTGAAGTTTCCAGCTGATAACCCTTTTCAGTTTATTGGGCCAAATCAGATGCAGATGCAGGACTTGCAAACACACACAAGGTAGAATGAGAGAGAAAGAAACCACGCAGGCCTCCATTATGAGCCCATTTCCACAAGACTCCCACAAAGCCTAAGCCATAACAATACAAAGATCGCAAATCAAATCGCAATTGCAATTTCAGAAAGAAAAATCGCAATTAGGTTTTTCCTCTAAATCATGCAGCATACTTTATAAGGCAAAGTGGGTTTTTTCATTGGGAAACAAGACTGTATTGTTACACACCACAAAAAAATATGTCTTCTACACCTGGAAGCATACTTGCCAACCCTCCCGATTTTCACCCGGACAACAATATTAAGGGCGTGCCGTGACGGCACTGCCTTTAGCGTCCTCTACAACCTGTCGTCGCGTCCGCTTTTTCACCATTCAAACAGCGTGCCTGCCCAGTCACATGTTGTATGCGGCTTCTGCAGACACACGTGAGTGACTGCAAGACATAGTTGATGAACAGCCATACAGGTCACACTGAGGGTGGCCGTATAAACAACTTTAACACTGTTATAAATATGCGCCACACTGTGAACCCACACTAAACAAGAATGACAAACACATTTCGGGAGAACATCCGCACTGTAACACAACATAAACACAACAGAACAAATACCCAAAATCCTTTGCAACCCTAACTCTTCCAGGCTACAATATACACCCCTGCTACCACCAAACCCGGCCCCCCAACCCCGTCCACCTAAACCCCCCCCCAATCCCAATCTCCCGAATTCGGAGGTCTCAAGGTTGGCAAGTATGCCTGGAAGAAAGAGAAGAGACAACATGTGGTCGCACGTCTTCACCTTTGCCACGGTAAGCAAGACCATGTTTTAAACCCTGTAGCTCAATTTTCTCAAATAAAAATACAACCAAATTGAAGCGCCGTCTGCCGGCTAAACATCTGGACATCTACGCAACAGTAAATAGGCCTAAACTAATATTTCCAAATCACTCATACTGTAATGAATTACTGTTACTATTAAAGACGTTAGAGCAGGAGCAAGACGGCTCACTCTATCACTACTTTTGTAGTAGATCATTGGCGAGCTTGTCCCCCCAATTAAATAATCAAGATACCTGTACAGTGCACTTTAATTGATGTCCTCGACAGGTATGTATATATGAGGCCTGGAGATCCTCCTCGGGTTCACATAGCCCAATCACTTCCTGTGAAGCCAGCACTCAAACCAGCCTTTATGTCTCAATGAAAAAGCTCACAGTCCGTTGGCTTTGGGGTTACACGCAGTGGTGCAGTGAATCTTCACTCCCAGGAGCTCAGCAAATGTAGTCCCCAGCTCCAACTTAAACTACAGACCTCTGTCTGATGAGAGGTCAGAGGGGGTACCAAAACACGCCACCCAGGACACAATGAATGCCCGTGCCACCTCTGCTGTCTTAGTAGAAGACAAATGAATGGCTTCTGTCCACCTGGTGATCCTGTCTACTATTATGAGAAGGTGGGTGAACCCTCAAGAGCAAGGCAGATGGCCCACTAGATCCATGTTCACATGGTCAATACGTCTTTCCGGTACCACAATAGGTGCCAAGGGAGCCCTGGTATGCTGCGTGACCCATTAGGAGCAAGGGTGAAGTGTCTTGCTCAAGGACACAACGGACGTGACGAGGTTGGTAGAAGGTGGGGATCGAACCAGGAACCCTCAGGTTGCTGGCACGGCCACTCTCCCAACCGCGCCACGCCGTCCCGTAATGGAATGGAATTCGTCACTTCTTGTTTCCGGAAGAGGAATACTAATTGTGATCACAGCTACAGAATAGCTTGCTAACATATTTGACTTGAACTGTGCCCGGCTGGAGGCACAGATGAACTAAAGCAAGCAAACCGAAGGTGCCAAAAGCCGGGGGCTAACTAGCTAAATGCTACTTATAAAGCCGTTGCCTAGCAACCCAGAGCTAAATAACAAAACTGAAAGAGTTAGACATATTTCTGACAACAAAAGTGATCTACAAGAAAGGCTGGCAAAGCTCTGGCCGGTGCAATGTATGTGAAAAAACACATGAGAGCCGCCGCTTGCCGCCAAAGCTGACAACACCAACGGCTTCACTTTGCTGCTGAGCAACCATGAGCACGATAAGACGTAGTTAATTGGAACTCTACAAAACAATGTCAATGAGGTACAAAGCGATGTCAGTAATCTCTAATAACAGATTTTCAAGGGTGTACAAAAAGATGTAAAAAATCTCCAAGAACAGATTATCAGAGAGAGAAAAGAATATCATGATGATATGATAGAAAGTTCAGAGAAGAAATGATGATTCTCAGTGAAGACAGCACAGCATTAAGAGGGGAAATGGAGAAGCTGAAAGAGTAGAATGCAACATTGCGCCAACAGTTGAATGCCAAGCAGCAAGAGAACACCAATTGGGAAACCAGCAGTGTTATGGAGAACACAAAGAAGATTGCCAGTTTTCATAATCTATGACGGAAACTACAAGAAGAGGAACAACCTATAATTTCAAACAGGCAAATTTCCAGATAAAATGAAAATAGCAAAAGTCGTACCGACTTATAAGACTGGTGACAAACACCAGTTTACAAACTACAGACCTGTTTCTCTACTTCCACAATTTTCTAAAATTATTGAAAAACTGTTTAACAGCAGATTAGACAAATTCATAAATAAAAACAAAGCACTCAGAGACAACCAATAAGGGTACAGAGCCAACATCTCAGCATCAATGGCATTAATCGAAATAACGGAAGAGATAACCAATGCAATAGATAGCAAAAAATGTGCTGCTGCAGTGTTTATGGATTTAACAAAAGCATTTGGCACGATTATTCATAGCATCTTAATAAACTAATTAGAAAGGTCTGGAATCAGAGGATTGGTCTTGAACTGGGTTAGAAGCTACTTAACCAAAAGGAAGCAATACGTGAAGATAGGAGAACACACTTCTACAGAGCT
Source organism: Nerophis lumbriciformis (assembly GCF_033978685.3). Lineage (NCBI taxonomy): Eukaryota > Metazoa > Chordata > Actinopteri > Syngnathiformes > Syngnathidae > Nerophis > Nerophis lumbriciformis. The sequence continues at coordinate 5,920,286 of NC_084581.2, forward strand.
GAAAATGTTTTGTGGCATACCTCAGGGACCAATACTTGGACCAAAATTGTTCAATCCCTATATAAACGACATTTGTAAAGTTACAAATGACTTAAAGTTAGTATTATTTGCAGCTGATCCAACTGTGTTTTGTTCAAGAGAGAACACACAAACGCTAATACAAGTAACAGAAGAAATGAACAAATTTAAAAAAATAGTTTGACTAAAACACTATTTTTTAATCTCAGTAAAACTAAAATAATGCTAGTTGGTAACAGTAGAAGAGAAAGTCAAACACTAATACAAATAGACAGAGTAGAGATTGAAAGGGTAAAAGAAAACACATTTTTGGGTGTAATAATATATGATAAAATGAACTGGAAATCTCATGTAAAAAAATATACAATATAAAGTAGCAAGAAACACGTCAATAATGAATAAAGCAAAAACCTGTTGTAGACCAAAAATCACTTCATATTCTTTACTGCTCACTAGTGTTACCATATCTGAGTTATTGTTTAGAAATATGGGGAAACAACTACAAATGTGCGCTTCATTCACTAACGGTGGTATACAAACCCTTTATTTATTGAATCACAAATATTGAAATTCAATGATTTGGTGCATTTGCAAACAGCTAAAATTATGTATAAAGCCAACAATTCTTCTCAACAAAAGAGGAGAAATATAACCTTAGAGGAACATCTCATTTAAAACATTTGTATGCTGTACAACACTTAAAACCTTTAGCATATCCATATAAGGAATTAAATTATGGAATGGATTAACCAAAGAAATTAAACTAATTACCAACATGATTCAGTTTAAGAGACTGTTCAAACAACAAGTGTTCACAAAGTACACAGAACAATAATTATGATGAACATCTTGAACCCTTTTTTTTTTTAGATAAAGGTTATTTATGTATTTAATATTTGTTTACTTACTATGGTATATTTTTAATTTATTATGTATTCACTGTTCTGTTACAGAGAACAAGGAAATGGGATAAAATTGCTATTGTTTGAAATGGGGTAGGATAAAATAACCTCAACTTCTTCTTACTGCTTTTTGAACGTGCTGCAATGAAATAACTGGAAATATGTGATGCATTACATTGTATTGTGTGCATGTTTGAAATAAACTGAAACTGAACTGAACTGAACTGAACTGAACATTGATGACAAAAAGACATTTTGAAGAATATGCACAGAACAAAGTATAGCAGCTTTCAAGAATGATCTGAGAGATCAAAGTTGGAACAATGTATACAGTGAAAATGAAGTAGATGATGCATATGGTGGGCAGCACGGTGACACAGGGGTTAGTGCATGTGCCTCCTGAGTTCAATCCCGGGCTCGGGATCTTTCTGTGTGGAGTTTGCATGTTCTCCCCGTGACTGCGTGAGTTCCCTCCGGGTACTCCGGCTTCCTCCCACCTCCAAAGATATGCACCTGGGGATAGGTTGATTGGCAACACTAAATTGGCCCTAGTGTGTGAATGTGAGTGTGAATGTCGTCTATCTGTGTTGACCCTGTGATGAGGTGGCAACTTGTCCAGGGTGTATCCCGCCCTCTGCCCGAATGCAGCTGAGATAGGCTCCAGCACCCCCCGCGACCCCGAAAGGGACAAGCGGTAGAAAATGGATGGATGGATGCATATGGTATATTTTTAATGCTTTCATGATGCTTTATGACAAACATTGTCCATTGAAACAACTTTGTAAGTAGCAAAATGAAAACAATCAACCATGGACGACAAAAGGACTCAAAAATGCTTTCAACAAAAATAACACATTATAAAAAACATTTATAACTCGAAGATCTACAGAGGCAGAAAACTAATACAAAATGTACAAAAACAAGCTAACTAGCATACTACGAACATGTGAGAGAGAATATTAGAGTCAATTATTAGACCGGAACAAAAATAATATGAGAGCAACATGGGGCATCCTAAGTAGTATTATTAAAAATGGTGCTAAGAAAGATTATCCCAAATATTTCTCAGACGGAAATGTACGAAATGATATAATGAACAAAGCAGTTGTAAGCTTCATTAAGTATTTAGTGAACATTGGACCAAATCTGGAGGAAAAGATTTCAGATCCCGAGTCAGTTGAGGACTTGAATGACACTATAAACAAAGAGGAAATAATTGTAAATAAATGCAAATCATAGACCTCAACTGATTATAACGCAATTGATATGGAAACAATACAAATTGTTATTTAAGATATTTCAGAACCTCTAATATATATATTAGCAACCTATCATTTCAAACAAGCAAATTCCCAAGCAAAATGAAAATAGAAAATATCATACCAATGTATAACACTAGAGACAAACACCAGTTTACATATGACAGGCCTGTTTCTCTACTTCCACAATTTTGTAAAACAATTGAAAAACTGTTCAACAACAGATTGAACGAATTGAAACAACCAATATGGATACAGGCCCAACATTTCAACATCAATGGCATTAAACAAAATTACGGGAATATAGTAAAAAATGTGCTGCTGCAGTGTTTATGGATTTAACAAAAGCATTTGACACAATCAGTCATAGTATCTTAATAAACAAATTAGAAAGGTATGGAATCGGAGGGTTGGTCTTGAACTGGGCAATAAGCTACTTAACCAACAAGAAGCAATACATGAAGATATAACAGTGCTTCTCAAATTTTTTTGTGTTACCCACCACCCTGAAAATATTTTGCGCCCTCCTCCCACTCTCCCCCGTGTCTATAAATAGTGTAATTTGTCTATACAATTGTTATAACTATACCTCTGCATAACATTGTAAGCTTATTAACATCAAAGGAAACAACACACCGGTCTTTCCTCATCTCCCATCGTGGTTACAGTGAAGCCAAGTGCGACATACGCCAAATCATATTCTGATACGGCAAAAATAGCATGTTCCCAGAGGCCACACGCGTCCCCCTGCCCCCGGCATCGCACTTGAGAAGGGCTGAGGTAGGAGAACAAACGTCTACAGAGCTGAATATATCTTGTGGCTTACCTCAGGGATCAATACTTGGACCAAAATTGTTTAATCTTTTTATAAACAACATTTGTAAAGTTACAAAGTTAGTACTATTTGCAGATGACACGACTGTGTTTTGTTCAGGAGAGAACACACAGAATGTAATACAAATAATAACAGAAGAAATTAACAAATGAAAAAGATGGTTTGACAAAACAGACTATCTTTGAATAAAACTAAAATAATGCTATTCGGTAACAGATCCGGGGGGAGCTCAAAGTAAAGCCTCTGCTCCTCCACATCGAGAGGAGCCAGATGAGGTGGTTCGGGCATCTGGTTAGGATGTCACCCGAACGCCTCCCTAGGGAAGTGTTTAGGGCACGTCCAACCGGTAGGAGGCCACGGGGAAGACCCAGGACACGTTGGGAAGACTATGTCTCCCGGCTGGCCTGGGAACGCCTCGGGATCCCCCGGGAAGAGTTGGAAGAAGTGGTTGGGGAGAGGAAAGTCTGGGCTTCCCTGCTTAGGCTGCTGCCCCCGCGACCCGACCTCGGATAAGCGGAAGAAGATAGATGGATGGATGGATGGATGGTAACAGTAGAAGGGAATGGAAGGGAAAGAGAATGTCAAACACAAATACAAATAGACAGAGTAGACATTGAACGATTAAAGAAAACACATTTTGGGGTGTAATAACAGATGATAAGTTTGTACTGATCATGTTGTGACTTTTCCTACATTTTTATGATTATTAAATGGCCCTGCGATGAGGTGGCGACTTGTCCAGGGTGTACACAGCCTTCCGCCCGAATGCAGCTGAGATAGGCTCCAGCACCCCCCCGCGACCCCTAAAGGGACAAGCGGTAGAAAATGGATAAATGGATGGAAAGTTGAACTGGAAAACTCATTTAAAAAATATGCAACATAAAGTAGCAAGAAACACGTCAATAATGAATGAAGCAAAATATGCTCTGGACCAAAACTCACTTCATATTCTCTACTACTCACTAGTGTTACCATATCTGCGTTATTGTGTAGAAATATGGGGAAACAACTACAAGCCTTCAGCTTCATTCACTAACACTGTTACAAAAAAGATAAATTAGAATAATACATACTTTTGGATATAGAGAACATACAAATCCTTTATTTATTGAATCAAAAATATTGCAATTCAACGACTTGGTGCATTTGCAAACAGTTGAAATGATGTACATGTATATATATATACATACATACATATATGTATGTATATGTATATATCCATCCATCCATTTTCTACCGCTTATTCCATTCGGGGTTGCGGGGGGCGCGTATATATATATATATATATATATATATATATATATATATATATATATATATATATATATATATATAATGTGTGTGTGTGTGTATATATATATATATCAGTGACGTGCGGTGAGGTTGATGGCTGGTGAGAGACTGACTTCATCACAGTCAGATTTACAAACATATGAACCCTAAAGAGTATCTTATTCACCATTTGATTGGCAGCAGTTAATGGGTTATGTTTAAAAGCTCATACCAGCATTCTTCCCTGCTTGGCACTCAGCATCAAGGCTTGGAATTGGGGGTTAAATCACCAAAAAGTATTCCCGGGCGTGGCGCCGCTGCTGCCCACTGCTCCCCTCACCTCTCAGGGGGTGATCAAGGGATGGGTCAAATGCAGAGGACAAATTTCACCACACCCAGTGTGTGTGTGACAATCATTGGTACTTTAAC